>NC_079380.1:24581489-24733989 GCF_021018895.1 Seriola aureovittata
CAGGAGACACGGGACAACAGCGTTTACTGCCTCTGATGTAAAACATCTGAAAACATGCAGTTTCCTCTTCGGGGTTTTGTTAAAGATTGATCTGAAGTTGCGTCAGCACCGAGCTGAAATGGGAACGCCGCTGCAGGGAGGAGGAAGGATGAATGGAGCAACGTCACTGTGGGAAAAACAGCGTGTGACACGACAACACAAGAAGTCAACACAACCCAGTTAAAATGTTCGTGAGGAAACCAGAACTTTCCCTGATTTAATGTGACTGAAAGGAGGAAAAGAAAACGCACAACAACCTGGTTCAGATGTGCACACGCTCTTATAACTGAGGAAGTGTTCATCAGCCAATCAGATTCAAACTCATGTTAAACAGTCGTTAATGAACACCTGACATCAATTACAGTGACTCTGATTAGAGTTTAGCTCTTCCTGTAGGTGTGTAGACTTCAGTGTCAGGTGTGTGTTTCCTGCTTCTCACTGTAACAAACCTGAACACACACATTAGACCTGAACACACATTAGACCTGAACACACATTAGACCTGAACACACATTAGACCTGAACACACATTAGACCTGAACACACACATTAGACCTGAACACACACATTAGAACTGAACACACACATCACACCTGAACACACACATTAGAACTGAACACACACATTAGACCTGAACACACACACATCAGAACTGAACGCACACATCACACCTGAACACACACATTAGACCTGAACACACATATTAGAACTGAACACACACATCACACCTGAACACACACATTAGAACTGAACACACACATCACACCTGAACACACATATTAGAACTGAACACACACATCACACCTGAACACACACATTAGAACTGAACACACACATCACACCTGAACACACACATCACACCTGAACACACATATTAAACTGAACACACACATCACACCTGAACACACACATCACACCTGAACACACACATCAGACCTGAACACACACATCACACCTGAACACACACATTAGATCTGAACACACACATCACACCTGAACTCACACATCACACCTGAACACACCCACATTAGACCTGAACACACACATTAGACCTGAACACACACATTAGACCTGAACACACACATCAGACCTGAACACACACATCAGACCTGAACACACACATCAGACCTGAACACACACATTAGACCTGAACACACACATCAGACCTGAACACACACATCACACCTGAACACACACATCACACCTGAACACACACATCAGACCTGAACACACAGGACAGCGGCTCCTCACCACTGACCAGACTTAAAGCACCAGTCACTCACGTCCAGCAGCAGCCGCACCACCTCCGTCTTCCCGTACAGAGACGCCTCGTGCAGAGCTGTTCCGGACTTGGTGGTCTTGTTGATGTCGATGCCGGCCTTCAGCAGCAGCCTGAAACAAACAGAGACACGTCTATCAGACTGTTGTTTCTGACCAGTTCTCCATCCTCTAACAGCTCCTTCCTGCAGGATCAGGCTCCATGTCACAACATCAACCCCCCCCCCCCAGTCTCCAGACCTGAATCCAGTGTGGTGTTCCTAATAAAGTGATCAGTGAACATTGCTCCTGAGTTATTCATGAATGCAGCTCTGGTTCATTTGCATGTCTCTCCTGCAACTCCAGAAACATATTATACAGCAGGTTCATGCTCAAGTCTGAAATGCTGACTGTTGGCTTCCACTGTACACACACACGCACGCACACACACACACACAGACACACACACACACACACACGCACGCATGCACACACACACACACAGAGACACACACACAGAGACACGCACACACACACACAGAGAGACACACATGAAACAAGGATAAAAGCCTTTTAAAACTGGGTCACAGGGATGTTGTATTTCAGATCTCTGCTGCTGGGAATGTGAAGACACAGCCTCACACACACACACACACACACACACACACACACACACACACACACACACAGAGTTCATGCTCCCACATCCCCCATGTAAACGTGCCGGCTCAGTGGTTACGAGCCACAAACCACAGGAGCCCCGCCCTCTGCTGAAACATGTACAGACAGAGAATCACACTGAGAATCAACAGTCAGTCAACAGTCAGTCACTCTGACAGGAAACACTGACTGTTTCACGTCTGCAGACAGTGACTGATACATGAGCTCCGTCATGTGGACTCACGTCCTGGTTGATTAGACATGAATTACCTGTTCAATCAACTGGTTTACAGTCAAATGGAAGTTAAAGGAGCTATAGGTAAGTGTTGCTATTGGTACGTAGCTAATGTTAGCATTAGCAGCTGTCAAGAAGAAACGTTGTGAGTTCAGCATCAAACTTCATTCCTTTACTCACTAACAGCTGTCTCCAGATGTAAAAAACAAACACCAATGTTCACTCTTGTTTTTCTTTTATTTCTATCACTTCTTTTCTTCACTGAAGTTAGCATGCTAACCAGTTAGCTCCGGCCCTGAAGACGTCGCTGCTCAGAGGACGTATTATAACTTCTTGTCTTGTAAACACAAAGATGGCTGAAGCTCTGTTGATTATCTGTTTATGCTAACGTTAACTATGTAGCAATAGCAAAACTTACAAACAGCTCTTTTAAAGTTAGAGATAAATAACTGAGTGTTTGGTTTAGTTTCAGCTGTATTTACAGGACTCTAATAGACGGTGTGATGTTCACATGAAAGATGAATGAATCATGATTTTTACAAACTGTGACAATAATAAATTCAGCTCTTTATGCAGGAACACAGATGGAACATATGTCTACGTTTTTAAATGATATTAAAGTAAATAAATAAAAAGCAGACAGATCCATTTCCCCTGTGATCATGTGGGAACCACTTTAACCAACCTCTAACATGACTTCAGATGTTTGTCAGGACGTCTTGTCTTTGCTCAATCACAGACTGTAAATAAAGACGGACGTCAGCTCTCTGACATCACCCACAGGTTTCTGAAGCTCAGAGTGAGCTGCTCCACCGTCGCCATCTTGGCATTGTCTGACTCCGCCCCAAACTCCCATCTAACAGTCAAAAAGGAGGGGCGTGTGTGGAGCTGAGACTTCGGTGCATGGCGGTTTGTGGCAAGCACACGCCCACCCACCTGTCACTCAAAGAGGCCACACCCTCAACTCTACATAACTTTTGACTGATGAAGACGATGCGACACAGAGTCACGTGACTGTTTCTTACCGTATGATGTCTTTATGGCCATTCCGGGCGGCGAGGTGCAGCGGGGTGGTGAAGGCGGAGTCTGTCGGCTCCTTCCTCTCTCCCTCCAACAACGCCACCACCATGTTACTGCTCAGCAACAGCTGGGCCACCTGAGGGGGGGGGGGGGGAGGCAGAGAGAGGATAAGATGAAGCCAGTGATGAGACAAAGCTGCAACTGCTGCCAAAAACAAACACACACACACTGAAGGTCTGGTTGTCGTCTTTGTTGTTTTGTGTGAGTTTGTTAAACGAAACATGAAAGTGAAGCCTGATCCCTGCACTGTTGATCCAAACTTCACTGAGATATCTTTAGAGTGTGTGTGTGTGTGTGTGTGTGTGTTGAAGCCTCAGCTGCTGTGTTGACCACAGCTGCTGTGTTTCCATTCAGCTCTCTCTCTGTTTCACCTCCTCCTCTTCTTAAAGACCCTCTGATGAAAATCAAGTGTTTCACCTCGTTAACGTCCACATGATGTTTTTATATAACACAGACACATGATGATGAAATAATCACCAACACCATGACTGAGTGTTTCCACCAGACAGCCCAGGGTTTCATACGTCACAAACCTAAGGAACCAATCCTGTCAGCTTGTGGGGACGAGGGGGCGGGGCTAAATACATCTGAAACCTTGTCAGTACAGAGAGACAGAGTTAGCATTAGCACAACTGCTAACACTGTGACACTGAGTTGGTTACTGCCAATTACAAGTTAACAACTGTGCTAACCATTCTGAAATATGCTAGCTATGCTAACGGTTCTGATCCGTCTGCTAGTCTCTGGTTCTGGTCTCAGACTCCTCCTCTGAGTCTGGGTCTGACTGAGGCTCAAACATGTGGCTGAGTCTCTCTGATGTTTCCTCCTCTCACCATCTTGAGCTCTTTCACCTGTCCACCTGGAGCCAGCAGGTGGTGGGCGGGGCTCAAGGCCTGATCCACATTTCTCAACCAGGAAGTGAGAGGAGACGAGCTTCAGCGGTGTAAACCTGCTGTTTGTTACATTATTATAGTTTGAGTCTTTGTTGTGAAACTTCTGCCACTGATGATTCATTTAACGATTATTTTAATTATTGATTCATCTGCTGATTGAATCAATTCGTGTCTTGCTTCGACTCGCGGTCAAAGATCTTCAGTTGACTGAGACGTGAATCTTCACAGCTCAGACGCAGGAAACAACTTGTCCATTTATTAAAGTAGTTTCTTGTTTGTTGCTGCTGAACATTAAAATACAAAATGAGGATCATTTGATTTTTAATCTTCTTAATCTTTTTCTTCTTGTGTTTGATGACTGAAGTTTAAAAATATCAAACTTTAAAAAGAGATTATTATTATAAGAGATGTGATCAGAAGGAAAACTCATCAAATAAATCAATAAGTAATGACAGAGGATTTAAACGAAAATAAATTCTGATAAAAGATAAAACAGATAAAACTGATGAGTTTATCCAGAATCTCAGCGGCTTCAAACTGAGAAACATCTTCATTTATTGATCTCATCAGAAGTTTCTCTGTTGTGATCAGGTGAATCGATGTAACGACTGACACCTCGTTAACTCATTAACTCGTTAACTCATTAACTCGTTAAACAGAAACAGTGAAAGTTTCTCTCAGTTTTGCTCCCTGATGTGAGCCGGAGCTTCCAGCTGTGACTCGCTGCCAAACATCTGGATTCATTCATGCAGTTTTGGGTCATTGAGGGATGACCTCATACTCACCTGCAGGTCTCTGAGTGTGTGTGTGTGTGCGTGTGTGTGTGTGTGTGTGTGTGTGTGTGTGTGTGTGTGTGTGTGTGTTTGTGTCGTCTCCATAGTAACAGTAACAACCTGCAGACTCACCTTGACTCGTCCGAACTCACAGGCCAGGTCCAGAGGCGTCTTCTTGGCCTTGTTGACCAGACAGGGGTTGGACTGATGCTGCAGCAGCATCTCAGACTGAGACACAAACAACAGTCTGAGGTTATCGACGAGTGATCACGATTCACTAATCAGTATTGATTAGCATTGATCAGTACTGACGATTGAACTCACCACTTCATAGTGTCCGTACTGAGCGGCCAGGTGCAGCGGGATGTGTCCGTCCAGAGAGACGCCGTTGACCGAGGCGCCGGAGCGCAGCAGCATCAGGACAGACTCCGCCTTCCCCTGCCAGGCCGCGTAGTGCAGAGGACGCATCCCTGCACACGCACACACACACACACACACACACGAACAGGTCATGTGACTGGACGGTCAGTAACTTCAGCACCAACGTCTGTTTCCATGACGATGTTTCCTGCTCATGTGTTCTCAGTCTGGCCTGTGTGATATTCTGTGTAGCAGCATTATTAAAGTATATTTAATTATTTATTTATCTGTAAACATTTTTGTTTCCATGAAATATCCAGAAGAAGAAAGTCTCGATGTGTGTGAGATCACTGTGTGACCTTTATCTGTCAGAGTCAGACACAGTCAAACTGCTCAAACAAACAGGAGGAAAGATATCAACATTTGTTGGGGACTATTTTCAGTGGCGGATTAATCCGTGCTGTAGTGTGTATGTGTGACAGCAGGACGGTGTGTGTGTGTGTGTGTGTGTGTGTGTCTAACCGTTGCTGTCCTTGATGTCCACAGTGGCCTGAGCCTCCAGCAGCGCAGTCAGGAGCTCTGTGGTCCCTGTGAGAGCAGCGTGGTGCAGGGCCGAGAACCTGAGAGAGAGAGGTCAAAGGTCACAGAGAGAGAGAGAGAGAGAAAGAGATACGATTAAGAAACATGGCACCAGAAACACACCACATCACACTGTGTCTGCTGAGGGTTTAACAGCAGTCCTCACGAGACTGTAAACACACGCACACACACACACACACACACACACATTAACATTTACAGACACAATTATCTTATTAAACATCAGCGTGTTGGGTTTTAACTGGCGCCCACAGACGGCGTCAGACAGACATGTTGATCTGTCAACGTTCAGACCCATTTTTCTTTTCAAACAAAACTAGAACCACCTCCTCGTGGTCGTATCCCTCCGCCACTCAGACTAGTTCCAGGTCACTTCCTGTTTATCAGAGTCAGAGAGAATATGAACTTTTGGTGCAAAATCTTTGAGTAATGGCTAAAAAGTATCTTCTGAGGTCACCGTGACCTTTGACCTTTGACCACTGAAGTCTAATCAGTTCATCCTTGAGTCCCAGTGATCCCTTGAGGAGTTCTGCATACACAAGGTCCAAACCGCATTTTGTGAGGTCACCATGCCCGTGACCTTTGACCTTTGACTCCCAAGCTCTAATCAGTTCATCCTTGAGTCCAGGTGAGTGTTTGAGCCAGATTTGATGAAGCTCCATCGAGGTGTCACTGAGACGTCGTGTCCACGAGAACGAGACGGACGGACGGACGACCTGAAAAGAAAATGGCTGCCGCTCTGACTGTTAACAGCCGCTAAAGATTAGCCACTTTATCCTCTTGGCTTTTATTTTGAAAAATGTACGTTTACTTATTGACTACATTTCTTCATTCTTCGATTGAACGAGGAAACATGAAAGAAAAGGAATTTACACACAGCAGAGTTCCGTCCTGCTGATTGGATTTTCTCGTTTTTGTTTTTTTAATTCTGAAAACAA
This sequence comes from Seriola aureovittata, assembly GCF_021018895.1. Lineage (NCBI taxonomy): Eukaryota > Metazoa > Chordata > Actinopteri > Carangiformes > Carangidae > Seriola > Seriola aureovittata. The sequence goes on from NC_079380.1 coordinate 24,588,325, forward strand.
AAACAGAAAACAGCTGTTTTTAAAGATCCCATGTGTTTTTAGTCTGAAATGAAAACGCAGAACCAGGAAGTAGTTTTGTCCAGCTAACGTTGACGTGACAACGTCCTGCTAACAGTCAGATTCTTCTTCCTCCCGATGGTGACGTCACAGTCTGAGGCTCAGGTGTCAGCTCACCTGTATAAATAGACGAAGCTGTGATCACAGGAAGTGAAGGAGTCAGAGGCGAGAGGAACCTGCAGCTGCTTCTTCAGAACATACACACACACACACACACACGTGTCTGTCGTCACGGCAACAACCCATCAACATCCCACTTTATTTCTGCTTTTACTCTTTTATCATTTTATCTCCAACGTTCAGCATTTCCTCACTTCCTGTTTTCACTTTTATTTCTTATGTTTTTTAATTATATTTCATGTCAAGTGTCGCTCTGTGGGTGGAGGGGGGGGGGGTGATTATGAGTGTGTGTTTGTTCTGTAAATGATGATACACAGGAAGGAAGTAGCTCACGAGATCAGCTGATGTGTGTGTACAGGAGGTGGAGGCTGCCAGATGTTGCAGATGTTACAGTCGGTCGGAGGAGCAGCTCCAGTCACACACTGATCCAGCAGCTGTAGTTTTCCACAGAAGGCGTGGCTGATGTTCCCAGGTGTTGTGGTTCACCTGTCGCTGCAGGTCCACGTCTGACTCACAGCAACACAATGATCTGACACAGCGGCGAGTCCAGACACACACACACACACACACACACACACACACACACACACACACACCACTCTGTTCATCAGAAACAGGCGGAGGTCTGAATGATTTATTCTTCTGTTCAGAGTTTGGATTTCTTTAATTTAATTGTTTTTTCTTCCTCTGCCCGGCGACAGTCGGAGCGGCAGCCATTTTGTTTTCAGGTTGTCCGTCTGTCTCGTTGTCGTGGACACGATCTCTCAGAAACACTTTGACAGCACTTCTTCAGATTTGGTAAAAACATTCACCTGAACTCAGAGATGAATTGATTAGATTTTGGTCGTCAAAGGTCAAAGGTCAAGGTCAGTGTGACCTCACAAGACACTTTTTATCCATTAGTCAAAACTTCACACAGATGCTTCATATTTTCTGTGACTCTGATAAACAGGAAGTGACCTGGAACTAGTCTGAGTGGCGGAGGGATACGACCCCGAGGAGGTGGTTCTAGTTTTTTGATAATATTCTCTTTTGTTAGTGATTTGTCTCTTTATATAATTTGCTGATTGGGCGTAGTTAAAGTTAACTAGTTAAAGTTAACTAGTATTTTGTTCATCAGGGTAACGATGAGGAGCGGTGGTGAACACAGTCAGCAGGTTCTGGTTCAGGCCTGCTCCAGTTCTCTCTGCAGTTTCTCCAGAGTTTCCACTTCCTCTGTTTTCTCTCATCATCCTAAACTGATGACCTTTGACCTTTGACCTGTGACCTGTTGACGGCACAGAACAGGACGTGTGAGGATGTTGCTGTGAGCTTTCAGGAACTCTGAAAACTCTCGTTTTACAGACTCAAAGATTCATCAGGTAATTAAGAATCCAACCAAGGACACACACACACACACACACACACACACACACACACACACACACACACACACACACACACACACACACACACACACACGTGCAGCACAGAGAGGAAACACAGCTACAGGCTACATGTGTCTGTAAACAACAAACCAAGCAGAGACATTAGAGAGAGAAGAGATGAATAGAGACAGAGAGTGGGGGGGGGGGGGGGGGGGGGGGCTGTTTTTAGTGCCTCCTTTCTCTCTGTTGCGTAATGTGAGCGATGGCGTTCAGTAAGAGACAGAGCTGAGGGCTGTAATGGCTTTACTGAGAGGTTACACAGAGACGGGGAGGAGGAGGAGGAGGAGGAGGAGGAGGAGGAGGAGGAAGAGGAGGACGTGGAGGAGGAGGAGGAGGAGGAGGAGGAGGAGGAGGAGGAGGAGGAGGAGGAGGAGGAGGGGGAGGAGGAGGAAGAGGAGGACGTGGAGGAGGAGGAGGAAAGTTTGGCATCTTGTTGATGGACTTTTCTTCTCGTCATCGAGACCTGGACCACGACCCAAACCTCGTCAGTGACTCAAGAACCAGAACCAGAACCAGAACTACAGTCCAGGTCTGGATCAGCAGCAGAAACTCACTGAGCAAGTCTACAGAGCACAGGGGTCAGGGGTCAGGGGTCAGGGGTCAGGGGCCCCTGGACGAGGACATGTAGAGCTGAAGGACCTGACCCCCCCATAAAAAAAAAAAAAAAACATGTCTCTAATTTCCTTCCTTCCATTTACAGAATATGGAAACAAACAAATCTGGGTGAGCCCCCCCCCCCCCTGAGAGAAGGGGGCCCTCTGTGACCTCACCTCTCATCACCCCCCCACCACTTGTCATTAAGGAGGAGAGGGGGGAGGGGGGGTGGACAGACAGACAGAGAGAGAGTGAGAGAGCTTTGACCCTCTCCACTGAGACCCTGACCTCCCCCCTCCCTCCTCCATCGCCCCCCCATGGATAGTGACATCCCTGCTGACTGGAATGCACTGTGGTGGTATCAAATACAACAACCACCCCCCCAGACACACACACACACACACACACACACACACACACACACACACACACACACACACACACACACAGTGAGAGTTACAGATGACATTCCTGCTGGTTGTGTCACATTCCTGCAGGGTCTCGACCAATCACAGAGCTCGAAGTCGTCCTTTGTCTGCAGGACGTCACCACAGTTCAATTCAATTCAATTCAACTTTATTTATACAGCACCAGATCACGACAGAGCAGGACGCAGAACTGAGGAAATAAAATCTGAAATTAGGAGAATAAAGTCGGAATTTTCAGAATAAAATGTTTGTGTGAATGAAATGAGAATGAAGTTTTAGCGCCATGAGCCGTTTGTCTTCACTCACATCAACGATGTGTTGGTGAAACAAACGAATAAATAAATGAAGTTAATTTTGAAAAGCTTGTTGCAGCAGCTGCTGGTGACGCAGCTTCACGCTTTTACTTTGTTGCTGTTTCACGGTTGAAGTTCAGAGACTGAAGCAGCAGCTGAAGCTGGTGTAGTGTTGGACGGAGCCTGAGTGAGACCCTGCAGCAGCAGCAGCAGCCGGTCGGGCTGTGTGACGGCTGCTGGCAGCCCCCCCCCACCTCAGACAAAGGGCCCGAGCTCCCACCATCACAGCGATTCACAGGGACCCATTCCAGCTCCGGTCTCCATGGAAACACGTCCAAGCATCGAGCCAACGGGCCGCCGGGGACGTCAGCACCGACTCCAATACTAATTTGTCTCAGAGGAGGCCTCCTGTATTCACAGTGTGTGTTTGTTTCTCACACACACACACACACACACACACACACACACACCACACACACACACACACACACACACAGAAACACGAACAAACACGAACAAACACAAACACGCCCTTAATGACACTGATTTCACCTCCTCAGCTCGCTCAAACACAGACTAAACTTTCCCTCCAATCAGAGCCTGAGTCACAGAGCAGGTCTAACACACCTGGAGGGGGCGGGGCCACAGACTCCCACACATCACCACAGAGTGTGTAATTAATCTGCTGAAAACTTGGCGGAACGTAAAACAGCGTGAGCCAGGAGCTGGAAGTCTCTCTAAACATCACGTCCGTCTCTTCTTCTTCTTCTTCTTCTTCTTCTTTTTCTTCTTCTTCTTCTTCTTCTTCTTCAGTTCAGTGAATAAATCAACTGTCATCACTGTGTTACTGTCACTGTGCAGGTCTGATAAACGACAGGAAGGAACGAGTGAAACACCTTTTCCTGTTGGGATGGATCTCATGTTGTGCGTTGAAGTAACGCTGAAGTTCATGTGGAAACTAGTTGATCAGTTGATCAATTATCTGATCAGATGAAGCTTCATCTTCATCTCTGACTGACTGACTGACTGACTGACTGTGTGTAAACATGACCTCACATCAACAGACCGAGCCGCCGACGTTGCCGTGGCGGCCACTGGAGGATTGTGGGAAGTTGCGATGTTGTGTTTAGATGCAGCGTGGTGATTACTGCAGCGGAGGCGGAGCTTAGTCTGAGCTGCATCGGCCGGCGGCGCTGATGAATAATGAAAAACCTTTTCCTGCCTGAGATCCACATCCCCCACGGAGGCTATTACCCCCCCCCCCCCCCCCCCCCCCACCCACTCACACACACACACACACTCACACACACACACACCACACACACACACACACCACACACACACACACACACACACACACACACACACACTCACACACCCACCCACACACACACACACACACTCACACACACACCACACACACACACACACACACACCACACACACACACACACACACACACACACACACACACACACACACACACACACACACACACACACACACACACACACACACTGCTTACAGACCTGCTAACGTTGGTCTGATGTGTATTATTATCGTATTATATTATATTATTAATCTTTTTTAAGTATTTCTTATTTTCATTTTAAACTTTTTCTTTTTTTGTAGTTTCCTCTTTGCAAACGTCCAGACTGATGCAGGAGTATTGACCTGCAGCCAAATACAGTCAATTAATCAATTAATCAATTAATCAATTAGTCCATCAACAGGAAACTCATCTGCATGGATTCATCATTCAGTCATTTTTAAACACAAATGTCAAAAACATTTTCAGTTTCTCTGTTTGATTTTAATATTAATGTTTAAAACACAACATCTGGTTTCAGTGCTGCCGACTCAGACCCCCAGACCCTCAGACCCTCAGACCCTCAGACCCTCAGACTCTCAGACCCCCAGACCCTCAGACCCCCAGACCCTCAGAATCTCAGACCCCCAGACTCTCAGACCCCCAGACTTTCAGACCCCCAGACCCTTAGACCCTCAGACCCCCAGATCCCCAGATCCTCAGACCCCCAGAATCTCAGACCCCCAGACTTTCAGACCCTCAGACTCTCAGACCCCCAGACTTTCAAACCCCCAGACTCTCAGACCCCCAGACCCTCAGACCCTCAGACCCCCAGATCCCCAGATCCCCTGACCCCCAGACCCTCAGACCCTCAGACCCCCAGATCCCCAGATCCCCTGACCCCCAGACCCTCAGACTCTCAGACTCTCAGACTCTCAGACTCTCAGACTCTCAGACTCTCAGACTCTTTTGTTAGGACGACAGTGTTGACTCAAAGCTGTTGTTTTAGTGGGAGACCGTTAAATCACAGTGATGTGCATTTCAAAGGCTCCTTCAAATGCGTCCTCCGTTTCCCAGGCAACGAAGGCTGCAACAGGTGGATCCTTCGTTTCCAACCTTTCCTAATTCTAACCTCAGGTTCGGTTCAACAGCTGACGGTACAACCGTTAAAAAACCAAGGGCCTTTAAGGTCTTATCCAGTTTCAAAAGCAAAGCTAATGATTTACAATGAAAGTCTTTTATGTCACGTCTCTATCTGCTTCACAGGCCGAGGGAAGAAGGTGTGAGAGAGCGTCAGGTTGCAGGAGGCCGAGGCTCAGAGGGAGACTCAGGTGTTAAAGGGTTAAACACCTGTGAGTCAGGGGGGAGACGGCGGAGAGGAAACAGCCTCACGAGGACAATAAAAAGTTTGAACAAAGAGAAATATTAATGAGGAGAGACTCAAACTTTCTTCATGTGCCGCTGCTTCCAGGCTAATGAGCGACGAGGGGGAAGTTTAACGAGTCAGTGTTTCACAGTCTGAGGCTCCGGATTCAAACACAGGAGGCGACAAACTGCCTCTAAATGACGTGAGACACCGGACGACGAGTCTGCTGACTCACCTGAAGAGAGCAGGTAACAGGGTTGCCGTGGAAACAGTTTGAAAGAGGGAGCAGTTTTAAAGAGTGGACTTCACTCACCCATCTGAGTCCTGGTAGTTGACGTTCAGTCTCTTGGTGGAGCCCAGCAGCTCTGAAAACACACAACAACACAACATTAAGGTTCGATGCTCTGCACCTGAATCACTCCTGCAGAGTCCAGGTCACGTGTCTGACACCGTGTCTTCAGGTCTCTGATGGACATGAAACATCTGGATCTCTGAAACTCCCAAGGTCCATTTCACTAACAAACATCCAATCACTGCGCTTCACATTCTGCAGACAGCCAGAGTGTAATACAGCACAAACCTGAGGAACCAATCCTGTCTAAGTATGGGGACAAGGGGGCGGGGCTAAATACACCTGAAACCTTGTCAGTACAGAGAGAGGGGGAGTTAGCATTAGCACAACCGCTAACACTGTGTCAGCTACTGCTAGTTTCAAGCTAACAAACAACATAAACAATCAAAAGATGCTAACTACGCTAACGGTTCTGATCCGTCTGCTAGTCTCTGGTTCTGGTCTCAGACTCCTCCTCTGAGTCTGGGTCTGACTGAGTCTCTCTGATGTTTCCTCCTCTCACCATCATGATGCTCTCTGCTCTTTCACCTGTCCACCTGGAGCCAGCAGGTGGTGGGTGGGGCTCAAGGCCTGATCCAGGAAGTGAGAGGAGATGAAAACGTGAAACTAAATATGAATCAGAGCAGAGGATTTTTACACTGAAGTGAAGTGACTCTGGTTCGGACGTTCACCATTTTAAACGCTGGTGTGACCTGAACAGGTAAGACCTGGGACCTGACCCGGAGGCTGTTGACACTGTGTGGGAAAAAGTCTGACTGGACGCACCTGTAGGACCCATGACATCACCAGCACAGTAGCTCGGAGCCAATCACGGTCCAGTATGAAACTGTGAGGTCACAAACACTGAGAATGGACGTCACAGTGAAATGAACAATAACTGTTTCTGTGGAAAAACGTCCTGAGACTAAAACAGAGTGAAGAAGCTGCTGCTGAATCTTTACATGTGGTTTCATAATAATTCATCTGACGTTTCTTCATGTTTGTTTTTACATTATAATAATAAAAGTCAAAGATCAGTTAATATGTGTCTCTGTGGGAGAGGAGCATGATTCAGCAGCAGGACGATGGACGGACAGACACAGAGTTTGGTCTCAGCCTCGGCAGGAGACCCCCCCCCCCCCCCCAGGCCCGTCTCCCTCTCCTCTGGTGTCACTGGAGGAAATCCAGTGAGTCTCGGGGGGGAGACGTGTGGACGTTTCCTGCAGAGAGTTTGTTCAGCAGCAGCAGTCGGAGACACCTGATCATAAATCGTCCTCTCTGCCGGACCTCCTGAGGACGCTTCATTAGCCTCTGACCGGGTCAGGAGAGGACGGTCCCCTGGACTACAACCTCAGCAGCTCTTTGATCCGCTGCCAGACAAAGACCCCCCCCCCAGGCGTCGCTGCCGGGGCTCTGCCTCTAACTCCCCGGCCTGGAGTTTCCGACGAGACGTCCAGCAGCTCGTCCTCTACAGCTGGACGCCCAGCCGCTGGAATGTGGTGGCATTCAGGCCTTTAAACTGGTGGGGCTGTCTGACAGTCGGCGCTCTGTTCGGGACAGCGGCGGCGGCCCGGCCGGTGGCTAATCAGCGTGTCATTATAACGTCACGGTCACTGACTCTGCACTGGAAGTCAGAGAGCTGCATTCAGACCCGGGGAGGGAAGGCTGCGGCCTCTGAACCGTCACACAGTCACAGTCCTGTGCACAGACGCAGCTACAGACCAGTGTTACTACGACGACGGACCCAGTCACTGTCAGGAGCCGGAGCTCAGCTGAGACCTGGACCCGGTCTCACAGAGATCTGTCAGACTGGTCTGTGGTCAGTCAGAGCGTTGACCTAAAATACAGACCGACTCACTTTAAGACAGACACATGGAGACCTTACTGAGACTGTTACCATGGCAACAATCAATGAGCTGACCAGTAGCACCCAACAACAAGCAAACAGGAAAACATGGCTGATCATTTTTAACATTGTGATGGAGAGACAGAGTTTTATTTTCATTGTTTCTCTCTTTAAGTAAAACTACTTGATCTTGCCCTGAGTTGTGATGTGTGTTTGAGAGCGTCACTCACTCAGAGGTGTGAAATCGTATAAGAAAAAAGTCGGATATTCTCTGATATTAAAGTGAGTAAAAACTGAGATTATAGAGTCAAAAAATCTATATAATATATATTCACAAATGTCTTTTCTTACAACTACAGAAAAGACTCTGTCGTCTGTCTGGTTGTGTCATTTAAATACTCACTGATCATTGTTTATTTGATTCACTGACATTTTACATCTTCATTTTATCTAATTTTGTCTTCAGGTCTCACTTGTAAATGAGATCTTGATCTCAATGTGACTTCCTGATTTCATGAAGTATAAATAAGAGAAAATAAATTCACTCAGCTGCAACATGAGACAAAGAAAAGCATCAAACCCTCAGAAGCTGGAAACACAGACTCATCGGAAACAGACGATTCATCCATTATTAGAGTAGTTATTGATTAATTCTCTATCAATCACCTAATTGTTGCAGTTCTTCTTTCCATCCTCTTTTTGTGTTTTGTATATTTTCACAAAAATGGAAACCACACAGGATCCTCATTTCATTTGCTGCCTTGCTCAGGGATTCGTTAAGGTTTCAATAAAGGTACTTTCGTCTGACGGGATCAGGGTTTGATCTCCACCCGCAGGTGGCTGAATGATCCATTAGCGTTTCCTGTTTGCAGTTTGACAGTGAACCAACGGACGCCCGTCACTGTTTCACTGTGCAGTTCTGCAGTTGTACGGGAGCGTGACTTCAGATCAGAGGTGATGATGTCATCAGGAAGTATACGTCACACTGAATCTAAACATTAAGATATTTCATATGTGTGTTGAGGTTCGAGTGAGTTATGACGCTGCTGCAGTCGGCGTTTACTATCGGAGGTCACAGGAGGTCAAAGGTCAGTCAGCAGGGCCTTTACAGGGGAAGGTGGGAAGTGATCCCAGACGGTGGATCTCTGGCCCCGCCCCCTCCACAGCACCCCTCAACCCGCCAACAACAGAGCGTTTGAAGTGTTGGAGATCTCGGGGAAACGCAGCGGGCTTCCCCTCCGGGGGTCGGAGCGCTGCTTTGATAATGACCTGGATTTTATAATTAATGGGAATAAATCAGCACAAGAAGCGAGACAAAAATGAAAACACAGACACTCAGTGAACAACCAGAGCCAGGAAGACTCTTCTCATTAACACTCTTCTTTTTATAAACACGCTGGATCAGAACGCCGGGCCGAGCTGAAACATGTCTTCACTACAGTCCTCACTAATTCATTACAGCGCCATGTTTCTTCTTCTGTGTTTTATTTGAAGTGTCTAGACTGACAATCAGCTTTATGTCCAACCTGAGCAGCAGGTGCACCAACACTGTGTGTGTGTGTGTGTGTGTGTGTGTGTGTGTGTGTGGCTAACAGTTGCACCGCACGCTACATTAAGTAAGCATGCTAACACATTTAGCATACGTTGAGTGACAGCAAAGTAAACCCACTGACTGACAGAGGAAAGAGTTAAACGTAAACATTTACATCTCATCTCTCAGTCAGCCAATCAGAAGAGAGGAGGCTCTGAGTCTCTCTTCTGATTGGCTGACTGTTTTCTGAGTGATCCAATAAAAATAAAGCAGATTTCAGGTAAAAACACTCAGAGAAACCAAATCCTGCAAGGATGGTGGGTCCAGGTGGGCGGGGCTTGGTGACTGCTTTGTTGTGACATCACAAAGTTCCAGAAGTCCTGACGGCTGGTTTTAAGGCTCAGTTTCTGAATACAGGCTGTGTGCATTTCTCTGTGGACTGAGGCTTTGATACTTTCACAGTATTAATATAGAAGCTAGAGCTGATCTATAATCACACTACACATGGACACACACCTTTACACTGGAGCTGTAAGAGCTGGGCGCAGTTTAGAGTAGAGAGTACGATGGACATTGAGGAAAAAAAAGAAATCTGAAATTTCGAGAATAATCATAATATTCAGAGAATCAAAATTTAAAAAATTTCTAGAGATAAAAAAAAAACACAATCTTTGGGAATATTCCAAGCAACCAATAAAACAGCCCTTTATTCTTTCTTTTTCTGGAAATACAATGATTTTATTTTCAAAATTACAAGAAAACAAACATGTCAGTGAACATTTGACAAATCTGTGACCCCCCCCCCCCCATCCCCCCATCACTGCACTGACGGCTCGGGCACGCTGACCTCCGACAGGAAACAGTCACCAGTGGATGCTAAATATTGCAGCCAGCGGCCGTCTGAAGGCTATCATCATCATCATCATCATCATCATCTTCATCTGCTGCACATTTGTTCAAAGTTATTTTTACTGCTGTTTATGGAGCGAGGCGGAGAGGAGAGGCCCGGAGTGGAGCTGCAGTCCGGCCCACAGAAAAAACCTCTCGCAGGGACCGAAACTTTAACGTCCCGCGGATCTGCTGCCACAAGAATGCAGCGAGAGGAGGAGGAGGAGGAGGAGGAGGTTTCTGCAGGAGTCTGCAGATTTCAGAGGTCTCGCTGGGATCAGGCCGTGGACCAGAGTCTCAGGCTGGAAGAGAATCTGTTGTAAAAACGTACAGACTAAAATTAGCCGCCGGCTGAGGATCAGATGTCTGATTACACGTCTGCGGGCGACGCCTTTGTTTCTCAAACATTTAAGACAAAGCAGGAAAGAGGGAGGACGACATGGCAGCCGCTCCTTTTCCCTCTCTTCTCATTGTGGTGCAGCAGCTCCACCGCTGACCCGCTCCACACACAACACACCCCAGGTCCAGGTCCAGGTCCAGGCCCGACCACGTCAGACTGATGCTGCAGAGACTACATCCTGTAGTCTGAATATAAACAGGCTGTCCAGTCAGAACAGAACCAGTCAGAACAGAACCAGTCAGAACAGAACCAGTCAGAGCAGAACCAGTCAGAGCAGAACCAGTCAGAACAGAACTTCTGAGCAGAACCAGTCTGAACCGAACCAGTTAGACCAGAACCTCTCTCCAAAAAGTTTGGAAATACCTAGCACAGCTTTGTCGGGTTTGGTTCTGGACCTGGTTCCCGTTGAATACTGGTCCGACACTTCCTCTGGTTAACTGAGGGCAGCGGCGGGAGACGATGTCAGCTGTAGTTCTACTGTAACATTATTTGTGTAACGTGTCCAGTGAAACTTGTTGGTTCGACTCTGCCAAAGATTGTTTGTGAGTGAAGACGCATCACTCTGTGACGTCTCTCTGCGACCTCCGGTGAACTGCGTCTTCAACAGAGAAACGATCAGCTGATCGCAGCTCGTTAAACGCCACAGATTGATACGTGGAGCTCGTCCAGCACCGACTTCTGGATCAGGAGCTTGTTTGTGAAGAACCAGGTGTAAATCTGTGTGTAGATCTGTGATCTATGTTCTATGATCTGTGATCTATGTTCTGTGATCTATGATGTATGTTCTATGATCTGTGATCTATGTTCTGTGATCTATGATCTATGTTCTATGATCTGTGATCTATGTTCTGTGATCTATGATCTGTGATCTATGTTCTATGATCTGTGATCTATGTTCTGTGATCTATGATCTATGTTCTGTGATCTATGATCTGTGATCTATGTTCTATGATCTGTGATCTATGTTCTGTGATCTATGATCTGTGATCTATGATCTGTGATCTATGTTCTGTGATCTATGATCTGTGATCTATGTTCTATGATCTGTGATCTATGTTCTGTGATCTATGATCTGTGATCTATGTTCTGTGATCTATGATCTGTGATCTATGTTCTATGATCTGTGATCTATGTTCTGTGATCTATGTTCTATGATCTGTGATCTATGTTCTATGATCTGTGATCTATGTTCTATGATCTGTGATCTATGATCTATGATCTGTGATCTGTGATCTATGATCTGAACGAGTCCAGACTCGTCGTTCCTCCTGTAGTGGGTCTGGACGTGTGACGGTGTCACGTAGGGACGGAGGGTTTGTTTGAAGCAGCAGGTCTGTTTGTAGATTTCAAGGTCTCAGAGGGAAACATGGGCACCAATCAGCCCCCCCCCCCCCCCCCCCCCCCCCCCTCCCCCCCGGCCTTCAGAGCGCTGGCACAGGAACAGAGGAAGCTGTGCGAGTGTTTGTCCAAAGCAGGAGTGGGACACGTCTGTCTCTTATCTGCTGACTGAATGAGGACGGTGCTGTGGAGCAGCTCTGTATCTTATCTGTCCTCGGGGGGGGGGGGGGGCGAGGACACGGCGGAGGGCCGGTCTCGGTCTGGACGGAGACAACAGAGTCTGGACTCGGAGCCAAACTGGACACACAGCTGGTTTTATCAGCTGACGGAGACAAACACAGACGGAGACGATGACTGTGGTTCAACAGGTTCACCACCAGCGACTGTACAACTCCACCCGAGTTACTGAGTCAAACATCTGCAAACATCTGTCCGTCTTCGTGACGTTAAGGAAAGATAAAGAGCTTTTAGTCGTTTTCTGACGTTTTAATCACTAAATGATTCATTGATTAGTTTGAGAAAATAATCAGCAGATTAATCAATAAGAGAAATGATGTTTAGCTGCAGCCGTACATTTACAACTGATCAATAATTAACCTGTTAAAGACTAAGGTTATTAAACTTTCCTTTAGATCATTTAGCTTTGATTAGAGCTGAAATGATCAATTAATCATTATTGATCGACTGTTCTGATAATCAATTAATCAATTCAGTCATTTTTTAGAGTAAAAACATGTCAGTTATTCTCTGGTTCACGCCTCTCAAAGATTTAATTGATTAATTGACTAATTGAAAAAGTAATTGATAATAAAATAATCGTTATCTCTACAGAATGTTGGTCAGGTCGTTTTATAAATGACGAGACGTTGAATCTTTTCTTCATTAAAACTAAAGGAAAGTGTTTAACTGTCAGTTCCCTCCTCGTGTTTCCTGGTGTGTGTGTGTGTGTGTGCGTGTGTGTGTGTGTGTGTGTGTGTGAGTCATGCTGTCTCATGTGGTTGTTGGCTGCAGCAGTGAGTGTATTTGTGTGTTAGAGCTTCTGGATTTCCATCGTCTTCCTGCCAAAACCTCCAGACGGAGCAGGACGGACGGAGCAGGACGGTCGGAGCAGGACGGACGGAGCAGGACGGACGGAGCTGGGCCTCACGTTTCCCTCCACTTCTTCTCCGTCTCAAACTTTACGTCCCGTTAAAAAGACGTCAGCTGAAGCCGTGACGCCCGGTGAAAGCGGCAGACATGTTGTTTACATTCCTGTCGAGCCTGTGGAGCTCTGGGGGGTGGAGGTGATGGAGGAATGAGGCCGGCCTTATCGGCTCTGCCGTGTGTGTGTGTGTGTATGTTTGTGTGTGTGTGTGTGTGTGTGTGTGTGTGTGACGTCGCTGTTATCAGCCTGTTCTCGTCAGCTGATAAATGTGGTTTTAGCGAAGCAGCCGGAGGCGCCGGCGTGGAGCAGGAGTGATTTAGAAGGTTTGTTGTATGTTGATTATTTCTTATTGATTAATCTGCAGATCATTAGGTCATCCGAGGATCGTCCTCTGGGGAACACGAACGTCTGAACTCACGTTTGATCCAGTAAATGTTGAGATGTTTCCTGAAGCTGGCGGAGGAGGTTAGATCACACCAGTCTGTATCCTCTCTTTTCTCTCAGTCTACCACTTAGTGAGTTTGATGTTTCCTTCAGGGAGGGGTGGGGGGGTGGGGTGGGGGGGTGGGGGGGTGGGGGGGGTCTGCTGTGCCTCCCGCTCTCTGGAACAATAGTGTTGGGAGAGGAAGTGTAGAAGGGGCCCGGCTCCGAGTCCTGGCTTTGTTCCTGAGAGCAGCTCCACGCCTCGAGAGAGCCTCCGTCAACACAAACACAATACTTTGTCTCATTACATTACAACTTTATTCTGTTCATGTCATTATTGATTCATCTGCAGACTTCTTTATTGATTAACTGATTAATCTAATTAATGTCTAATTGAGCACAGGAGGAGAAAGAATGTGTCCACTTGTATTTTCAAAACATTACGACATTTTTATTTCTCCGCCCGGCGACAGTCAGAGCGGCGGCCATATTGTTTTCTGGTCGTCCGTCCGACTCATTCTCGTGGACACGATATCTCAGAAACACCTTGACGGAACATCTTCAAATTTGACACAAGCATTCACCTGGACTCAAAGATGAACTGGCTAGATTTTGGTGGTCAAAGGTCAAAGGTCAAGGTCAGTGTGACCTCACAAAACACTTTTTAGCCATTACTCAAGACTTCACAGCAATTATGACAAAGTTTCACACAGATGGTTCATATCTAATGACTCCGGATAAACACGCGTGACCTGGAACTAGTCTGAGTGGCGGAGGGATACGACCTCGAGGAGGTGATCCTAGTTTTCATATTGTTCATGTTTTTCCCTCTAAATATTTCTACTCTATTCATGAATCTCAGATATCTTTATAACAGCTGTGGTAAACTGATCAATCAGCATCGATTTACTGATTTACAGCTGAAAACATCTGGATCTTCAGGTTTTTCAGACGTCCCGTTTCATCACAACTCTCCTGCTGAACAGTCAAACACGATGAGATCAGTTCAGGGTTAACACTGGAGGAACCTGGTACCAGAGACTCATAAGGAACCAGCTGCAGGTTCCTCCAGTGGAACACAGTTAATGAACATTAACTCTGCTGTGTATTGTGTGTCGTATCCTGTCCGTGCATTGTGCAGCCCGTCACACGTCTTTACCGACGGACACGGTCGTGACACGGCGGTCAGGTCAGGAAGAGCAGCAGGACTTTGATCTGATGGAGCTGAGCAGCTGCAGGGCAGACCATCAGAGTCCGCCCCCCCCCCCCCCCGAGGAGAGTCCGCCTGAGCCTCCAGCTGCAGACCAGGACCCAGCGATCCCAGCGATCCCAGTGATCCCAGTGAGGGGTTAAAGAAGCTGTGGTGCAGATAAAGGAGTGCTGAGGGAGTGAGAGAAGAAATCTCAAGACTCATTGTGTAAGAGCGTTCACACAGTGTTCAGATGCTTCACTCAAAAACAGGCTGTGAATCGATGATCACGTCTCACCCTCAACAGTCGCCATCTTGGCTACGTAGCACAAGGAGAGGGACCGCTAACGTCTTTCCAAATTTGTGAAAGTAGCGACCGATGAAGGAGGAGAAGTTGATGGTGCGATTGGTGACATAATTTCCATGTCACATGACGCAGGAGGCGCAGACAGGAAAGTAAAATGTTCATTCAACAAGTCGCAAAAAGAAGCCGGCGGAAAACTTGGCGGGCAACGATCGCAAAAAGATACAAAAAGCGAGGAACAGAACTCGCCACAACCCGACAAACCGACGCCTATGTATGTGTGGTCAGACCTGTGTTTGGGTTCCTGTTTACCAGGAGTCAACAGACACTAATGAGGAGTCAGAGATGGTTCTTCTGTGTGTTGGTCCAGCTGGACTCTGGAGCTGCTGACGGGGACGCTCGGGGCCGTCCAGGCCGGGGGACAGGAGAGGACAGCAGGTAGACGAGGGCACCAGCTAATAGGAGCTAATGGACAGCTGACGGTGAAGTGACAGTAAATATCCACATTATGACACCAGCTTGGTAACGAGGAGCCTCGTCATCCTGAAGCTCAGTGTGAAAGCAGGGAAATAAGGTCTGAAAGCTCCTGGAGAATGAAGGGATCAAACGCGTCGGAGCAGGAAACAACAGGTTAAAAAGCTTCATCTTACAACACTCACCCTGCAGGTCTACTGAGCATCAACACTTTCTCCTGCGGGGAATATAATAATTACATGTGTCATATCTGCAACAGTATTGATCATTTTCCTGTATTTTATAAGATAATTTATTATGAAGAAACTGATTTGTACCTGTAAAGTCTTGTAAATACGCGGGAAGTTTCCTGGAAACTTCAGTGTAATTTAATTATAGTGAAACAGGAAGCTGCTCTGAAACCATCACAACACGATGAAACATGAAGCATCAACATGAAGAACCAGAAGCTGCAGTTCCTCTAACGACCACTAGAGTCTGGCTCCAACAGTGAGTCAGTCCCCATAGACTCCCATGTTAAAATGTCCAACTTTACAGCAGAAATAAACATGTTTACAGCCTGGTACATAAAAAAAACAACTGTTCAGACATCCATCGACTTCCATTCATTTCTTCCCTTCACCTCTGACTCTTGAGGCTCTTGCTAGAATCCTGTAATTTACGACTGTCAACAAACCTCCAGTGAAACCTGCTGAAGATCCTCATGTTCAATGAAAATGAAGAGAAGACAATGGATGCTGGAAACAACAGGAAAAAGATGTTGGCGGTGCAGATACGACCTCGTGACAATACGGAGGCCAAATAATGTCAGAGCACTTTTTATTTTGATGATAAGGATTTTTGTTTCACTTGTTGATTCACCTTCTGTCTCTCGACTCTTTGCTCTGAATTCTTCCTGTTTCTAAGCAGCTAGTCCAACTAACCAGCTCCTGTCATTGGCTTCTCTCAGTGGTAGGAATTAATATGAAAAAAGAATGAAAGTAGTTTTTAAAAAAGTTTTAATAATAATTTCACTTTAAAACATTTAAAAACATTATTTATATTTGAATTGTTTTCAGCTTTTAGCGTTCTGCTTCGTAAATGATTTGACGGCCCACTAATAATACCTTCGTGGCCCACCAGCGGGACCCGGCCCACAGGTTGGGAACCATTGATCACTATCATCTATGAAGCCGTCAAACATAACACAATAAAAGCCCCGGACTCGTTTCCTTTGTGTTGCTGAGCGTCCAGGAGACAGAATGAGCCTTTCAAACCAACAACTAATTAATCATTACTTCTAACAACGACAAAATCACTCCAGCTCAAACATTAAAAAAAATCACTAATTTATTCTTTATTCCACATTTTTTAATCGACTTATTAATTATTTTATTTATTCCTTCTCCTCTTCTTTTACAGATTGAGTTTTTATGGCCCTCCTGTGACTCCGTAGCCAGAACTAATGCTGGACAGACGTCCGTGTGAGAGCTGTTTGTCAGGGTGGAGTGAGATGTGTGTGTTCTGTGTTCCTGTTTCTGTCTGAACCTAAAACAAGACGCGTCCACACTCCACACATATTGTTCGGGGGGATGTGAGCTCAGCTCCACACCCGTTCCTCTGCTCATAATGGACTTTTCCTCACAGACAACCCTCCATCTTTTTTCTGGACAATCGTATAGTACCCAGGCCCCAGCCGCCCCCTCACCGCCCCCTCACCCGCCCCCCCTCACAGCTCCAGCATGTGACCGGGCATGCCTGCTTGGCGGTCAGCGTGGGTGTGGCAGATCAAGCCTCCACTTACAGTCACAGAGATAAGGTGACATATTAACTACAGCAGAGAGAGCGATCGCACACAGCTGCGCTTCAGTGAGAGGAGGCGGCGTTCGTTTAATCCACCACAACCACAGAAAAAACAAGAGCAACGCTGAATGAAAAGTCCTCGTCCTCTGACGTTATCTGACGTTTCAGCTGCTGGTTCAAAGACAAACAGTGAACAGAACAGAACAAACGCTCCATAGAAACACATCAGAAGTTAAAGCTCCTCCAGTGTGAAGGTCTGTGTCCATGTGTAGTGTGATTATAGATCAGCTCTAGCTTCTATATTAATACTGTGAAAGTATCAAAGCCTCAGTCCACAGAGAAATGCACACAGCCTGTATTCAGAAACTGAGCCTTAAAACCAGCCGTCAGGACTTCTGGAACTTTGTGATGTCACAACAAAGCAGACTCCGCCCAGAGAGCCTCCTCTCTTCTGATTGGCTCACAGGCCTGTTGTTACCTCCTCTCTCAGGCTTCAGAGAGAAGCCTGAGAGAGGAGATGTGAAACTACACTGAGATGGTTTTTATATCTTCTGATGGATCAACACTTCAAATAAAACACAGAAGAAGAAACATGGAGCTTTAATCTGATCTTTTGCAGCAGCTGCCTCAACAACAGTTTAACCTCTTTTAATCACGTGTTCCTCCTCCGCGGACGTTTTTAACACTAATCTTTAAACCACGTTTGGATCGATTTTTTGAGGTTCCTCAGGTTTTTATCTTTCACGTTTATCCCTTGTGTTTTTGTCTGTAGCTGTGTGTAACGTTGTGGGTTTGATCTTGTATATTATTGTTCAGCACTTTGGTCAAACTGGCTGTTTTAAAGATGTTTTATAAATAAACTTGATTTGATTTGATTTGATCAGCTCAACAATTTAGAGTCAGGACGTCAGTGTTTAGTATCTGCAGCCACGTTGCAGAATAACTTCTGTTGCTAGGTTTCTAATGACTGTGACACAAACATCTCCCTCCTTTCTTTTTCTTTACCGTCATATCCGAATCATAAAAGCATCAAAACCTCATGTTTAAAGGTGCAGTCCAATTATTCCATTACCAAAATAGTTGACAAAATGTTTCAGTGCTTTTTGTGTTGACCTTGTGACAGATGTGAAAACACCTGCAATCAGTGTGACCCTAAACACAACACGAGCCTCACAGGGCTTCAAAACAAACACTCCTCTCCAGATTCAGACCTAAATCTGAATCAGCTCTGCGTCCTCTGCACTGCAGCTCCACATCTCCACACAGACTGCAGCACTTTCCCTCCCTGAGATTCTGTTTGAAGTCGCCTTAAAGCCTCGCTGGGAAAAGAGCAGCGAGAGTCTGTGGCAGCGCCGCTCCGCCTCCTCTCCCTCTTTGTCGTCGGCTGGAAACCTCAGGAAAACCTCACGCTGCTGTGTTTCACCGGAGTCAAATTCCAGCCTCAGAGAGGGGATCGAAGGTATTGCTATGGGGTCCACATACCAACACCGTGACATCACCGCCTCACCCCCCCCCCCCTGCATTCAAATCCACTCCGCCGCTCTGACAATGGTTGGCACAGATACAACTCTGGGGATTTTGGGGGAAAGAAGAAAAAAATAAGTGAAAGTTTGAGCCGGGAGTCCACAGCTGCGAGTCAGACGTCACGCTGAGCCGACGGCCTCAGACCCAGCTCATCTTCAGACCGTCTGAAGGTGTCAGAACAAACAGGCCCGGACCGACACACTTCAATACGCAGCAGCCAGAGTCTCCCAGAGAAAATAGTCCCGTTCTCAGAGTCTCACCGCAGATCTGACCCAAATGAGCGTTCTCTGAATTCCTCTCATGCTCAGCGGAGGGAGATGTTCTTCACAGAGACCAATCAAAGCCAAGTCAGATACAAGCTGGACGCATCATTCACCAACAGCAGCAGAGGATTCTGGGTAGAAAACATTTGCATCTGAGCCACGATTTACGCTCGTGAGCTGAATGTGTCAAGAACTTCTGAAGCTGCAGCTCAGGGCCCGCATCCTGTAACAGCTGTGATGATGATGATGATGATGATGATGATGAAACCTAAAGTCTAACTTCACAGGAGGCTCCACGTTCCTCATTTTAAAGCTTCTGATATTTCCTCTCTAAAAAACAACCAACTTTATTCCCATAATATTTTGACTTTTTTCTTAAAACATAATATTTGAATCTTTATTCTGGAATGTTCTGATTTCTTCCTCCAGGACTGAATCTGTCCAGCTGCAGTGACGCGGCGAGCGACCTCATTCCAGGTGCTTACACTTGAGACTCTTCAGTGCTGTTGAATGTAACAGTCACGTGACGTCACGGCCGCTCAGTCACGTGACCTCTGAACTGCACGGACACAAAGCAAAGACTGAAAAGAGGAACCGACCGACTGGTTACATAACAGGGCGAAGAAAGAAAACTCCAGCAGCCATTAGTCTGCTGCACACACTGTAGCCCACTACACAATATACACAACACAACATACACAATATACACAACACACACAACACAACACACACAACACACACAACACAACATACACAATATACACAACACACACAACACAACACACACAACATACACAATATACACAACACACACAATATACACAACACACACAACACACACAACACACAGATCATCGCCTCCAACTACTTTCATTATTGTCTTGTTTTTCATCTCGTCGCTGTAGAAAGTGAAGCGAGGAGCTGCTTCCTGTTCGGCTGCTGCGAGCGCTCACAGGCGGATGTTCAGGAGGAGGCCGCCCTCATTATGATGGAGAAGGTGTTTATGTGGGAAAACAAGGAGGCCAATGACCATCAACATGACAGCAGACGTTCAGGAGACGTTCAGCAGACGTTCAGGAGACGTTCAGGAGACGTTCAGGAGACGTTCAGGAGACGTTCAGCAGACGTTCAGAAGACGTTCAGCAGACGTTCAGGAGACGTTCAGGAGACGTTCAGCAGACGTCCCAGAGGCTGAAGACGCATTTACAGATTCCACATGGGTTAATTAGTTTAGCTGAGCGTCAGAGGAGGAAGTCAGTCCGGACCGGTCAGACTTCATCACAGGGAGGAGTTTCAGTACGTCACGGACTGAGGAGACGACTCCTGTCGGCGCTGATGGAGGAGGACCACAGCTGCAGGAGGTGACGATATGTGAAGCAAAGACCATGATAGCTCACGTACTTCTATGACTCTGCGTCTGTCAGACGTTATGTTTCCTGCTGCATCATAATGAGGTGACTCCGCCTCTCTCCGTCTCCGTCTCCGTCAGAATCAGGACAAACTCCCCCGAGGGCCCGGGGTCCCGAGGGCCCCTGAGCCCCAACACACACCAGCTTTGTTTCCCTGTCAGGGTCTGACGGACCTACGTTAAAGCCTATAGGTCTGTTTACTGCACCAATTAAACATTTAACACACCAACATTAGAGCCGACAGGCAAACACCATCAGCCCGGACACACAGGCGGAGGTTCTCACACGTTCCCTCAAATCTGCCTGGCGTGGAGCAGGGAGCTGCTTCCCTCCTCGTCCCCCCTCCCTCCGGAAACAGAGCGAGTCCCGTTAAACTCCACCACGGTACCAAGCTGCTGATTGGCTGAACAAACAGTCTTCTGTGTTTGCTTGACCTCTCCACAGAGCGGAGGACACACTTTGTAAAGGAAACATCCTGTTCTGGGTTTTTTCTCCACAGTGTGAACGGAGCGGCGCCGGACGTGCTCCGGTCACAGGCGAGGCCGTCAGGAGACTCGGTTCTTCCACGGTCGTCAGCAGGAACGCCGAGACGTCTGACGGCGAGCGGCCGAAGCTTCAGAAAGCTCCGCCGGGAAAGGTTTTCTGGAGAAAGACACTTCTGCAAATCGAGTCTCCCTCCTTCCCAGAGAAAGTTACAGTCCAAGCTTTAAACTTCAGGCAGCGCTCCTCATGTGACGGACAACAGCCAATCAGAGGCAGGGCTGATCAATGATCGACACCTGAGCTCCGTCAGATCCTGATGCAGATCACTGATGAATGATTGACTAAACTTCTTCAAATTTTGCAAAAACTTTTATTAGAACTCAAGCATGGACTGATTAGAGTGTGATGGTCCAAGGTCAAAGGTCAAAGGTCACAGTGACGTCACAAAATGCAGTTTTGGCCTTGTGAATGTGATATCTCAGTAAAACCTTCTGGGAATCTCCTCAGCTTTGGTACAAATGTCCACTTGGACTCAAGGATGAACTGATTACATTTTCGTGGTTTCGTGGTTTAATGTCAAAGGTCAAAGGTCACAGTGACCTCACAAAACATGATTTTGGCCTTGTGAACGCGGCGTCTCGATCACTCCTCGAGAGAATCCCTTAAAATTTGGTACAAACGTTCATTTAGACTCGAGGATGAACTGATTAGATTTTGGTGGACCAAGGTCAAAGGTCAAAGGTCAGTGTGACCTCAGAACACACTTTTACTTTTACACACCATTACTCAAGACTTCAGAGCAATTATGACAAAACTTCATACAAATTAAAAATGAATATTTTCTATGAATCTGGATGAAGTGGAACTGACCCGGATCTGGTCACCGGGAGCTGATTGAAGTTTTCTGATTGATAATTATCTTCTTGTATTTTATGTGTAAACGATGCTGCTACTAAACTGCACTTCAAAGTTTTATTTGTCACAAAGAACAATTCACAGTCAAATTCATTTTTCATCTAAACTTTTCCGTACATTTATTTCTGTGGTTGTGAAATAACGATGTGAAATATTAAATTCATTATATTCTTCCATTTGATCTTTATCTCTGTTGCACTTCAGTTGTTTTCACTCAGTGTTACAGCGCAGCTCCTCTCAGGACGCACAGGACGTCCGGCACACCTTTCAACTGAAGTTGGTCCTGTCTGAGGATTCTGTGGCCGGTTTACTCCGACTTCCTGCTCTCAGACTGACAGGTGTGAGGGAATGAGACAGGGACAGGTGTGAGGGACAGGTGGACAGGTGTGAGTGCCGGGAGACAGGGACAGGTGTGAGGGACAGGAGACAGGGACAGGTGTGAGGGACTGAGACAGGGACAGGTGGACAGGTGTGAGGGACAGGAGACAGGGACAGGTGTGAGGGACTGAGACAGGGACAGGTGGATAGGGACAGGAGGCAGGGACAGAGACAGAGATCGTCTGTGATGTCTCTTCACCAGGGGGCAGAGCTGATGGCAGATGATTGAACGAGCCGAGTTTGAACCCAAACCATGAATAAAAGATGAGACAGATTCAGTCTGAGCGGAGAGAAAGCAGACGCCCCCCCCCCCCCCCCCCCCCCCCCGACCCCCCAACACGCTGCTGCTGTTTTGTTTCGGTTCTCAGCAGCTTTTCATAGCGACTCGACAGGTTTACGGCTCTGATAATGGGACGCTGATGAGCGGCGGCGGCGGCGGCGTCTCTGCAGAGGGTCACAGATAAAAGCTGCTGCGGCACACGTCTGCTCCACCACAGATGGAGATGTTACCCTCTCTCCTCTTTGTGATTCAAATGTTTAAAAACCCACAGGAGTCTGACATGACAGCAGGAAGAAAGCTTCTTAAATGTTTCTGGATTAAAGCAGAAACAAGAGTTATTACCTGTTTATTACCAGTTTATTACCAGTTGTATTTAAGGTGGATTAGACTCAGTCCAACAACACTGACCTCGTCCGAACGTCAATCCATCTGCTGCACGGTAAATTAAGACATTTTCCCATGATGCACCTCCCTCTCTGTTTCAATAACTGTGTGTGTTAGAAGCACGATAAGGAAATTGAAATGAGACTGATGCATTAAAACAACAACCAGCGTCTGTCCTCGGCGTTTCCTGCTCGTTATAAAACCTGCTCCTTTTAAACTGTAGTCTGGAGATTAACGAGACGAGCCTCTGTCCAGACGCCGCCGCTGTGGTTTGAAAAGCTCCAGTCAATGGGAAAATAAAAAGCAGAGCTGCCGGCTGGGTGCTGGTCACCTGACCAATCATTGTGTCTATAAAAGGTCTGAAAATAGAGAAAAGCTCGAGGTGACGTCTTCAAACGTTTTAATGGCTGCAACTAAAACTTTCAGTGTTGATTAATCCGCTGATTATTTTCTTGATTAATCGCCTGTAAAAAGTCAGAAAATAGTTTCTCAGTGTTGAAGGTCACATTAAATATTCCTTCTTATTGACAATAATGATATTAAACAGAGAAAAGTGGGAGAACATTTCTGTTTGGACAGAAACTAAGAGACTGAACTTCTTATTCAAACCGTCGATGTTCAGATTAGACCTTTAAAACTTTTTATGGCCTTAAATCAAATGAAAGACTTTTTACACAGAGCTGCTTCTAGCGCTTATTTTCAGTCTGCCTGTTTAATTGATGAATCATTTTGTCCATGAAATGTCTGAAAACAGAGAAAAGCTTGTTGTAATTTTCCACAGCTCGAGGCGACGTCTTCGAATCAGATGTGTCGATTAATCCGCTGATTATTTTATTTAAACATTTAAAGTTTCTCAGTGTTGAAGGTCACGTCCTCAACTTTCAAAAACCAGAAAAGAAAATATTCCTTATTATTTATAATAATGATAAAGAGAAAAAAGTGGGAGAACATTTTTCTGGCCGGTAGATTTCGGAAATCAAATTCTAGACTTTTTAAGGATTCGCAGAAACTGTGTGAAAGGACACTTCCTGGAGAAGCAGTGCGAGAGCTGTGGACCAATGAGACGAAGCCTTCACCTCGTGTCAGTGGATGTGTGTCGGCGTTTCTCAGAAGCGAAGTCAGGTTATCACATTAGGTGATTCTAACTCAATAGAGCGGCTGAGTCACAGTGTGCTGACTGTAGATGTGGAGGCCATGAGAATGAGATTCCCAGCATCTGATAAACAAAGAGCTGCGCCCCCCCCCCCTTCACTCAGAAACTGAGTCGATGTGTTTCCCCTGGTGCCAAGATCGCGGCCGTGTGATAGGCCGGTTCACAAAGCTGTGGCGTAACGTGGAGGTGATGGATTGGGCGTGTGGAGGTGGAGAACAATGGGTGGGTGCAGTGTGACAAACTGCAGGAAGTCCCTCAGGGAGACGCACCGTCTGTCTGAGGAGACGTCCACCGGGTCCGCGGCCTCCTCCGCACCTGCCGCTGACATGACGCCGGCGCTGCGCCCACGTCACGGTGGAGGTTATTATCATAACCAGGGTTCACGTTGACATCTGACATGGAGATGAAGTGGTTCAGACTCAGCAGCTTAGTGAAGCTGGGCTGTAGAGAAGCTGTGGAGTGGAACAGGAGGAGGCGGCGGACTGGAGCTACAGCGTCTTCAGGTCACGCACAGCGAGGGGGGCGGGGCTTCCTACGATTCAACCCCTGTCTCACTGATGTGAACTCAAGTCATTATCTTTCCCAACGTCCATGAGGCCGAGAATTAGCCGAAGACAGAAAGTGGAACAAATTTACAGAAACACAAACTTGACAAAATGTGAAAATGTCTGAACGATAAATTTAGATTCTTGATCGTCGACTTATTTCTGCCTTCGGTAGTTTCATGTCTGTCTGACATCAAAGCCTGGACATCGCGTCCACGTCTGGACGGATCAGAGACACGTCGTCCGCTGACCCGCCCTCGAACTCTTCACCTCCTGACACTCCTTCATTTATCCTCAGAGGTCAGAGGTCAGAGAGGACGCTGGACGCCGGCCGTGTGGACGGTCCCGTGACAGGTGAGAGGTTATCTGCCTGATAAAGGCCGACCTCCCGCCGGCCCCCGGGGGCCTCGGCCCGCCCCTTTTCCTGGTCACTCAAACAGCAAACAAAACCGACTGTCAGCAGAGAGGCGGCCGAGAGAGAGAGAGAGAGAGACAGAGAGAGAGAGAGAGAGAGACAGACAGACAGACAGAGAGAGAGAGAGAGAGAGAGAGAGAGAGAGAGACAGACAGACAGAGAGAGAGAGAGACAGAGAGAGAGAGAGACAGAGAGAGAGACAGACAGAGAAAGAGAGAGAGACAGAGAGAGAGAGAGAGAGAGAGAGTCTCATTGGCCTGTATATGAACATTAGGCTCCAGTATCAGACTCATTAAATCAACAGACCTGATGTTTATGGTTTTTGTTGGTTTCATTTCTTTTACATTATTTTATTATTTTTCTAAATATAAACGGAAAGAGCAAATTCAAAACCACGTTCCTTTTATTTTATAAAATTTGATTTAAATAAAACACATAGTCCGAAATAAGATTACAGCGCATCATCATGTGACTGGTACAAACCAACGACTGCAGCCTCTGTTTAAATCCACCTCACATTTAGTTTTTAGATCCTTCGAATCCAAACAGACCAACTCCATGTTTGGCTGGACCACGAGTTATATAAACAGGTGAGTTATATGAACAGGTGAGTTATATAAACAGGTGTCATGAAGGAGGAAATTAGACCAAAACAGTTTTTATACCAGGCTGTAAACATGTTTATTTCTCCTGTAAAGTTGGACATTTTAACATGGGAGTCTATGGGGACTGACTCACTGTTGGAGCCAGACTCTAGTGGTCGTTAGAGGAACTGCAGCTTCTGGTTTCAGCCCCAGAGGTTGTTGCTTGAATACAATGCGATGATGTCTTGAATCTGCTAATTAGCGTATTACGTCATCAATATTCAGCAGCTTTACTTTCTCCTGCCTGTAGATGTTTCCAGATGTTCCACAGCAGTCGTCAACTACATCTTCAATCGTTGAGACTCCGTCTGGATCTGGTCTGGTTTTAAGAAGTGTGCTGCTTCCAGCTTCAGATGTGAGTATATCTGAATAACTGGGTTCAGACTTCACCTTGAACTGTGAGAAACTACGACCGATGTACAGAAATAAACTGAGGTCCCGGGTCTGAGGGTCCATGAGGGTCTGAGGGTCCATGAGGGTCCATGAGGGTCCATGAGGGTCTGTGGGTCCATGAGGGTCCATGAGGGTCCGCACAGACTGGCCGTGTTCTGTCCAAGCATGTGTGATCCAGTATAAACAGGACTGTGTGCACGTCCCTGTAACCGGCTTCTTCCCCTGAGCCGGTGGACGAGTTACTCAGTGTGTGCAGGACAATGGCAGAGTGAAGCCGTGGTAAACACACACTACTGTAACTGGAGATAACAGCCATTGTAGAGGAGGACAATGGAATCTGGTCACCAGAGTCACTTCTCTCCTGTTTTCACTCTATAAGGAAATTCCTACAGTCCCATCGAGATGCAGAGAACTGCACCAGGAGCAAAACAAAACTACCTGATGAATTTTAACAACTACGTTTCCTCAAAGTGACTCAGAGACAAAGTCTTTTGTATTAATTAAACAATTTGTTTTCCTTCCTTCCTTCGTTCACTGCTCCGTTCTGTCAGTTATAAACAGGTTCATCCTAAAAGTCTTTAATGATAAATCAACGTGACAGGATATCAGCCTGATATGACTGTATTATCTAAACACACCTGAACATCAGCTGCTCGTCGGAGCTGATGGAAGCAGGTTTAGGCTCCGTCCACACCGCTACGTTTTCCTTTTAAAACGCTGTTTACACCGGCTCGCACACGCTCAGTGCAGGTGAATGGTGTGTGTGTTCAGGTGTGGTAGAGTTGTAGTGGTGAGCAAACGGACAGAGAGCTGCTTCTTTCCTTCAAATCTGAACTGGGATCTGCTGGTTTCACCATCATCATCATCATCATCATCATCATCATGGTGCATTTAGACAGAGAGGTTTAGTGGGTGTGGCGGCAGCAGGAGACAAAACTCAGCAAAAAGCCTGTTTGAGCAAGTTCAAGTCAAAGCTTCGTCTGACACAATCAAATCAACAATTATACGACTGAAAGTTCTCGTTCAGTTTAAAGTTTAAAGCAGCGGCTCCCGACCGTTTCCAAAATCTCTAAATGTTGGCGGTGCACACCGTGACCCTGTAGCAACACGGACGCCAGGTAATAACGATCCAACATTCAGGACTGAACTGAGAGCAGAGGAAGATCAGATTTTCTTCTTTGTTTGACGGGGGGCGGGGTTTCTGATGCTAACCAGCTAGCCATTTTGATCAGACTGAGCTAGCAAACAAGTATACAATGTGTTCCAGCTGGTGACAACATGAAAGTTCCCATCAATACCGTATCGCAGCGATAGAGCTGAATACAAGAAAAGTTTTCATTTCATTTCATTTTAAAACATTTAAAAATATTATATAAATATATATATATCACATCGTTTCGCCAAAATTGTACTGTTTTGCTTATGATTTGTCGGTCCACTTGTGATACCTTCCCACAGGTTGGGAACCAGATGTCCAGGTGTAGTGTGATTATAGATCAGCTCTAGCTTCTATATTAATACTGTGAAAGTATCAAAGCCTCAGTCCACAGAGAAATGCACACAGCCTGTATTCAGAAACTGAGCCTTAAAACCAGCCGTCAGGACTTCTGGAACTTTGTGATGTCACAACAAAGCAGTCACCAAGCCCCGCCCACCTGGACCCACCATCCAAACCTTGCAGGATTTGGTTTCTCTGAGTGTTTTTACCTGAAATCTGCTTTATTTTTATTGGATCACTCAGAAAACAGTCAGCCAATCAGAAGAGAGGCTCAGAGCCTCCTCTCTTCTGATTGGCTCACCGACCTGTTGTTACTAGAGCTGCAGAGAGAAGCCTGAGAGAGGAGATGTAAAACTACACTGAGATGGTTTTTATATCTTCTGATGGATCAACACTTCAAATAAAACACAGAAGAAGTGTCTTTAAATCTTATCACACTTTTCAATAAATAAATAATCCCATATAATTTACCTGACAACAGCTGCAACAACCAATGACATCAGACCAGACAGTCAATAAACCAAACTGACCAAAGTCCAGTCCAGAAATCCAGAATTGTTAAACTGGTTAAACTGGAATGAGTCCAGACAAACATGGCGACTAAAGTAGAATAAAGGAAAAGTCACGTCCAGAGTTTCAGCATCAGGTTCAGAGTGTTTGAAATCAGTCTCCGTGTAAATAAAGACAGTGTAAACAGGACCACAGGTGAGCAGCAGAGGACAGGTGAGGGTCACTTACTGTTCCTGTTGGTCTTGAGCTTGGACAGCAGCTTCTGAGTGGACAGCAGGTCTCCGCTCTTCACCGCCTGCAGCAGGTCCTGCTCCTTCCCCATGCTCCCGCGCCTCCTTCGCTTTGAACCAACTTTATTTAAAATCTCCTCAGAGCCTCCTCATGCTGAGCGCCGGAGACATGGACCTGCCTCAGGTGAGACTCCGCCCCCCCGCTTCCTGTTTCTGACGCTCAGCTGACAGCCAGGAAACGAGCGGTGAACAATCCTCAGAGACGGAAAAACTCTTCTGTTGCTTAATTTCCTGCTCAGACTTTTCTTCTTCTCAGTTTTTATTTTGGTGGGAGACGTTGTTTGCAGGGTCAGCCGGAGGGGGGGGTGGAGGTTTGTAGAGCTCCTGACAGGAGGAGGTGGGGGGGGGGGGGGGCGGTGTGGTCAGGACTGAGAGTCTGAGAGGGAAAAGAAACGAGAAAAACAGATCAGTTCATTTATCAGTCGTCCAGACTGGAAACCACAGCAGCTCCCTGTCTGCGGAGAAACCAGAGAGACTCCGGTCCAGTTCTTCATCACACCCACATCCTCTTCCTCATCCTCTTCCTCATCAAACCTATCACAGCTCAGTCTGGACTCAGGCTTCTGTGACCTCCCACCTTTATGGCGCACCTCCTTTCTCTATCAGCGACAACAGAAGCAGCTTAAACGTAACACCTCATCATTCATGCCCCGAGATCAATTATCTTCATCACCGATCATCCACTTGATCAATCGATCAACTGTGACGTCACGTCAGAGAACTGAAGCTCCACACACTCATCCATCCCTTCATGAACCAGCTGATTCATCAATAAAAGAATCAGCAGATTAATCCATGACAGAAAGTAACTTGATGCTGAGCAGAAGGTTTTTATATTAATATTTATTCATGTTTCTTCCTCTGTTCTTTACCTTCTTATATAAATACTGTTTTATACATGTATATGTAATCATCCATCCACCTGTCATCCACCTGTCATCCACCTGTCATCCATCCACCTGTCATCCATCCACCTGTCATCCATCCATCCACCTGTCATCCACCTGTCATCCATCCATCCATCCATCCACCTGTCATCCACCTGTCATCCATCCATCCCTCCATCCACCTGTCATCCATCCACCTGTCATCCATCCACCTGTCATCCATCTGTAATCCATCCATCCACCTGTCATCCATCCATCTGTCATCCATCCATCCATCCATCCACCTGTCATCCATCCATCCATCCATCCACCTGTCATCCATCCATCCATCCATCCATCCATCCATCTGTCATCCATCTGTCATCCATCCATCCACCTGTCATCCATCCATCCATCCATCCACCTGTCATCCATCCATCCATCCATCCATCCATCCATCTGTCATCCATCTGTCATCCATCCATCCATCTGTCATCCATCCATCCATCCATCCACCTGTCATCCATCCATCCATCCACCTGTCATCCATCCATCTGTCATCCATCCATCCAGGTTGTTCCTGCTGTGATCAGGTTGATGTTTGTTCATGTTGTTATTAGACTCTTTAACAGACCAACGATCACAGGTCAAAGGTCAGGTCTCTGTTCTCAGCTCTGATTCGTTCATCAGAAACTCTCAGTTTAACTCTGTGAACACAGTAGTTAGTCTGATGTTACTGATCATCAGGAGGTGAGCGACGTGTCCTGCAGACCTGCAGTAAGAGGACTCACCTGTCACAGGTGAGATCAGCGCTGTGAACCAGCAGTGACGGAGAGTGGGAGCTGGAGGACGCTTTAATTACAGCTCAGCAGAACTTCAAACACAAACAACTGGTGAAGGATCCACCAGCGGGTCGGTCTCTGCTGTGTAAACAGAGCCGGGGCTTCCAGAGCTCTGCGCCAAACTCCGCCCACTTATTTCACACTTTTAAAGCAGGAGAAGAAATGAAATCACCTGACGTGCGGGGCCCCGTCCTGCTCTGCTGCTGCCCTCAGGGCTCCGTGATAGATTACACACTCACTTCGGCCATGCACACACTTCATGTCAACTCCAGAGCAGCTACTTAAACTCTTCCAGCCCAGTGGAGAGGCTCCGCTCCTCCACACAGGAGGAAGGAGGTGTCACAGCTTCATCTCTGCTCCACTTTTCCTGCACACAACTGACATCACTGTTGACAGTCCTGATCTCTGCATGAAAACATGATCACGGCTGCAGCTCCGCGGCCTCACACACTCTGTTTCCATATAAACAAGAAGAGTGTTTTGAGGAGCCGGATCACAGAGTCCAGAGAGAGACACTGGTCTGCTCCCTGATCCTGCTCCTGTTCCCTGTTCCTGCTCCCTGATCCTGTTCCTGCTCCCTGTTCCTGCTCCCTGCTCCCTTTCCTGTTCCTGCTCCTGCTCCCTGCTCCTGTTCCCTGTTCCTGCTCCCTGCTCCCTGATCCTGCTCCTGTTCCTGC
Source organism: Seriola aureovittata (assembly GCF_021018895.1). Classification (NCBI taxonomy): domain Eukaryota; kingdom Metazoa; phylum Chordata; class Actinopteri; order Carangiformes; family Carangidae; genus Seriola; species Seriola aureovittata. The sequence goes on from NC_079380.1 coordinate 24,619,038, forward strand.
TCCCTGTTCCTGCTCCTGTTCCCTGTTCCTGCTCCTGCTCCTGTTCCTGCTCCCTGTTCCTGCTGCCTGTTCCCTGTTCCTGCTCCCTGTTCCTGCTCCCTGTTCCCTGTTCCTGCTCCCTGTTCCTGCTCCCTTTCCTGTTCCTGCTCCTGCTTCCTGTTCCTGCTCCCTGTTCCTGCTCCCTTTCCTGTTCCTGCTCCTGCTCCCTGTTCCTGCTCCTGCTCCCTGTTCCTGCTCCCTGTTCCTGCTCCCTGTTCCTGCTCCCTGTTCCTGCTCCTGTTCCCTGTTCCTGCTCCTGCTCCCTGTTCCTGCTCCCTGTTCCTGCTCCCTGTTCCTGCTCCCTGTTCCTGCTCCTGTTCCCTGTTCCTGCTCCCTGATCCTGCTCCTGTTCCCTGTTCCTGCTCCCTGTTCCTGCTCCCTGATCCTGCTCCTGTTCCCTGTTCCTGCTCCCTGTTCCTGCTCCCTGCTCCCTGATCCTGCTCCCTGTTCCTGCTCCCTGTTCCTGCTCCTGCTCCTGCTCCCTGCTCCCTTTCCTGTTCCTGCTCCCTGTTCCTGCTCCCTGTTCCTGCTCCTGCTCCCTGTTCCTGCTCCCTGTTCCTGCTCCTGCTCCTGTTCCTGCTCCCTGTTCCTGCTCCTGCTCCCTGCTCCTGCTCCCTGTTCCTGCTCCCTGTTCCTGCTCCTGCTCCTGCTCCCTGCTCCTGCTCCCTGCTCCTGCTCCCTGTTCCTGCTCCTGCTCCCTGTTCCTGCTCCCTGTTCCTGCTCCTGCTCCCTGCTCCTGCTCCCTGCTCCTGCTCCCTGCTCCTGCTCCCTGTTCCTGCTCCCTGCTCCTGCTCCTGCTCCCTGCTCCTGCTCCCTGTTCCTGCTCCTGCTCCTGCTCCCTGCTCCCTTTCCTGTTCCTGCTCCCTGTTCCTGCTCCCTGCTCCTGCTCCTGCTCCCTGCTCCTGCTCCCTGTTCCTGCTCCTGCTCCTGCTCCTGTTCCTGCTCCTGCTCCCTGTTCCTGCTCCTGTTCCTGTTCCTGTTCCTGCTCCCTGCTCCTGCTCCCTGTTCCTGCTCCTGCTCCCTGCTCCTGCTCCCTGTTCCTGCTCCTGCTCCTGCTCCTGCTCCCTGTTCCTGTTCCTGCTCCTGCTCCTGCTCCCTGTTCCTGCTCCTGCTCCCTGTTCCTGCTCCCTGTTCCTGCTCCCTTTCCTGTTCCTGCTCCCTGTTCCTGCTCCCTGTTCCTGCTCCTGCTCCCTGTTCCTGCTCCCTGTTCCTGCTCCTGCTCCTGCTCCTGCTCCCTGTTCCTGCTCCTGCTCCCTGCTCCTGCTCCCTGTTCCTGCTCCTGCTCCCTGTTCCTGCTCCTGTTCCTGCTCCTGCTCCTGCTCCTGCTCCTGCTTTGTTTTCCTGGTTACAACTTGTTTCATTACATAACCCGGCAGCCACAGAGGAGCGCAGGGCGTAAGCAGAGCTGTCAGTCCCATTTACACCGATCATGTCCCCCTTTCTCTTCCACCTCCCTCAGGCATTTTGTATTCTCTCTGCATTCATGACAAAAGGAACAATACTCATAAATTTCACTTTGACACTGCAGGGACTCCGAGTGTCAGTGAAGTGGAAATGAATAAAGCATTTTATTGCTCACAAACAAAAATCCCTTGACATTTATTGCTCTGAAGTGAAAGTGAGAGGGGGGCATGATGAAGTATTTTATCACTTTTAACAATTGTTGAGTCTCTGATTGTGAATCTGTTTGGGTGCGTTTACTCTGTTTAATTACAAGCCAGAGTAAAAGTCTGAATAATGCAAACAAGATCTGTCTTGATTTAATCTGACATGTCTCCTTCTTTGTAATATTCAGTTTCTCTCATGCCAGCCTCCATTTGAAAATCTTCTGATTTAGTATTCCCATGTTGATCAAACACATAAAACAAACAAATTAAATGTGACTCCAGGTTTCTCAGAATAAACCAGAGTCTGTCTCCAAATCGGGACAACGTCATGTGCAGGTACCGCCAAACCTCTGTCCCTGCAGGTGTTGTTTTTAATTAAGCACAGTGACGACAGGCAGGTAAGCAGCACTGAGCCGAATCTAACTTGAGATTTTACTGAATTTTTAAGTCTCGTTTCGTGATGTTAAAATACGCCGAATTGAAGATTTGTTTCCAAAGACACAGAAAAGTGATTATTGGTATAATACAAAACACTTTTCACGATAAACGACTTCCAGGTGAAAGAGACGTGGAGGGAGTTCGGCGAGAAGTTCGCTCCGCACCGGGGAATGTGGCGTTTGGCGGCCGGAGTCTGGCATGTAAACAGACCGGAGAGAAACACACCAGCTCCGACCTTTGTACCGACGCCACTTCACGCACTTGTACGGACCGTTTTGTTTTTTTTTTTTCCTTCCCATCAATCCACAGCTGTAAGAAGAAGAAGAAACTCATTTCACACGGGACTCACCTTTTGTTTTTCCAGGTGTGCCAGAAACTTTTCACCCGCCCGAGTGTTACCGGACCACGGTGGCAGTTTTGTGGGAAGACTCCGAGGGGCTGGCGAAGTGTCCCGAGTGTCGTTAATCCAGGAAAAATCGAGTTTCCGTTGAGTTTTTTAATTCCACGAGTATTATCTTCCAACAGTATAACGATGTAATTTCACCCGTACGCAGAATTAACGCAAGAATTGCGTGTATTTTTAGGACTTTCGGACTTTATCCGACTCTTCGGTGCCGAACGTTCCTCCGGCTTTTCCCTCCGCGCCGTGAATGCCACATTTATTCCGCTGGATTCTCCAGTATGTGGTACACGGTGTCAATGTACCGTGAACACAACACAGAACATCCGGCTGGAAGTTTCAAAATAAAACCTTTTTTTTTTTTTTTTCTCTTTTCGAACGTTGACGTAATCTGACCACGACGTCCGGAGCTTTCACTCGAGATACACGACCTTCATGAAGAGATGGGTGAAAATATTCACTCACTATTTGCAGAGTATATTTGATAATTGAATATTTAATTAAAATGCATGATTTTTGGATATTGTTGTGTTATCTGCTGAAAAAAACAAGAATTTACTTTTAAATATACAAACATGTTTAATAGATTCTTCAGACATACTTTTAAGATAAACCTATAGGTTTAATCTGGCGTGTAGTTGGCAAAATCTAAATTTGCATTAACTATGATTAAACAACTTTTCTTCTTTCTGGATTCACTGATAAAAGCCAAATTTAAATACACACATGTACTTGTTTTGGAAATTGCTCTAGACGTTTCAGTTCCTGACATTTCCATCTCTCATCAGGGAACAATAGTGTCAACATTTTATTATAGTTTATTACTTTTGCATTGTTCTATTCTACATATTTTTCTGCTATTTCCGTTCATGTATCTACTGCTCTAATGTCTGAGTATATTACTGGATGGTTGTCTACGCTAAAATAAATGTTTTGACACTATTTTCAATCATTGGAAGAGACGGGAATGCGACAATGACCGTGCTTTTATTTGGAAGAATCAGTCGCCCTGTTTCCGGTTACTTTCCTGCTCTCGTCGGGCAGTTTAACGCAACACGCTCGCCCCGCCCACTGGATCTAATCTCTTGTTCCTGTAAGAGAGAGGAGCTGCTTTATTTGATTATCTTTAACTGTCACCTCTTCACCAGAGTTTCACATATTCACACTTCACTTGAAGATGCGTTCACTGACTTTGGCGCCACTGGGCGTTCGGCGGGAACGAGCTGTAAACACAACATTAACATATATATTCTCAGTTTATCGAGCAGATGTGTCTCTAACAGCTGTTTTATTTCCACATCCAGCAGCTGCACAGCAACATGATGATGTTAATGTGGACTTTAAGATCATTTCTCACTATTTCATCACTAATGTAATATTTTTGATAGAAGCAAAGTATAATAATTAAATTAAATTCAAATTTAATTCAATGATATCAGTGCAGACAGAAAATAACATCAACATATTAATATACAAAATAGAAGAAACGCAGCATCATTCAATATAAAACAAACTTAACTCCTTTTTACAACTTCACTTCACTTCAGGTAAAAATTCAGGCAGGAACGTGGGACCTTTGGGAACATCGGGATCTTTCCAGACAAATGAAATAAGTTCCTGTGTTTTTAATAAAGCAGCACCGGAGCTGCCTCCACTCCGGAGCCCTTCTCCTCTCCACCTCCTCCGTCAGCCGCCCCCCCTCCTCTGGTACAACCTGACGACCCTGCGGAGGTGCAGCGCCTCCCACAGCCGGCTCTCCATCCGGAGGTCGTGGTTGGCGAAGAACCTCAGAGGCCTCCTCGCGGAGTCGTAGTAATGGTCGGAGAACGCGGCGTAGTTCCTGGTGATGAAGCCGTAAGCAGAAACCTGCAGCACAAACAGGAAGTCAACATTTTTCACCTTTCACATTTTTACAAATGAAAAGAATCCGAGGAGATTATTAACTGCTCCTGTCTGAGAAAACAAATACAAACATCACAGTCATAAAGAGCAACTTTCTCTATGATTCCAAAGCAGATTTATGGACATTTACACATAAATATAATGATTTCCTCAGAAAATATAAGTGACACTCAATCTTTAAATATGTGTGTGTTCAGAAAAGAAGAAGAAGAAAATAGAAAAAGAGAAAAAAGAAGTGGGACATTTTACATGTCAGCGCCCCCTGGAGGACAAACTGTGTCATCTCAGACAGAGTGAACTGTCCGCACAGAACAACAGCTGTAGATTAATATAAAGAAGGATGTTGCTACTCTGTCCAAACCTCAAAATAATAATAATAATAATAATAATAATAATAATAAAAACAGCAACAATAATAATAATGATAATTAAAGGAAAAGCAGTTCATCTTCTTTGCAGAAGCTGAATGAAATGTTTGAATAACGACTTCCTGTTAGTTTAATTAATAAACAAAACTTCTTCGAGCTTCATGAAATGAAGTGTGTGTGTGTGTGTGCGTGTGTGCGTGTGCGTGTGTGTGCGTGTGTGTGCGTGTGTGTGTGCGCGTGTGTGTGTGTGCGTGTGTGCATGTGTGCGTGTGTGTACGTGCGTGTGTGTGTGCGCGTGTGAGTGTGCGTGTGTGTGTGTGCATGTGTGTGTGCGTGTGCATGTGTGTGTGTGCGTGCGTGCATGTGTGTGTGTGCGTGTGTGCATGTGTGCGTGTGTGTGTGTGTGCGTGTGTGCGTGTGTGTGTGTGCGTGTGTGTGTGTGCGTGTGTGTGCGTGTGTGTGCGTGTGTGTGTGTGTTACCTGGTCACAGGTGTGCAGGGCGGTCAGCAGCATCAGAGCCCCGGTGCTCGGCATGTACAGGTGACGAGTCCGGACGTTGGTCAGCAGAGGAGACTGAAGGAAACTGAGACGTAATAAAATATATGTAGCCCTAGGTTGTTTTAATACACCCTGGCCTTATTGTAATAATAATTTGAGATGGTAAAAGTTCATATTGTGTTTCAAAATGAGTGTATTTTGATTGAGGTGTTGAGTTTGATATGAAGAATGAGTGTATCACTTTAAATAGATAGGTTGCAGAGTAAATACATGTGCTTCTGTGTGTTACCTTGTGGGGGAGAGAGCACAACTTACCTTGTTTATTTTATTTTAAAGGTGATTGGCTGTTTGTAAAGTCATGTGATTTAGCTGTGTTGTAATTGGAAAAGGGGCGGGACAAATAGAAAAAAGGGAGAGAGAGCGCAAAAGACGAGGAGCAGGAGGAGAGCTGTAGCGGCAGAAAAAGAAGAAACGGGATGTAAAAAGAGTTGTAAAAGTATAAGTTTTGGAGTTGTCGTAACAGTTGAGGCTGTAGAAAATAGAGTCTAAAACTGAGAGACAATTGTTCATGTGAAGCGCCGGAGGAGAAAAGGTTTTTCTCCTGCTAAAAGTTGGTCTTCAGGAGGAGCTTTAGGAGTTCACCTGCGGCCGTGTCTGTTTCCCGAGGGAGAAAGGACATTTTCTTCATGTCAGCTAAGGACCACTAGTGGAGGGAGGGAGACGGTTTGGTGTATTATTATTGGTGTATTGCCTGGTTGGTGGATCTGGAGCATTGCAACCTGCGAGTTTTCAGCTCGGCTACTGCTTCAACTCGGCTAGTGTTTCTGCACATCATTCTCTTCCCGCCACCCTACAGACACTGTGACTCCAACTCTGCTATAAACTGTGAGTATTCGCCGTTGGTTTTGCTCGGCTAGAGTGAAGCGGCCTGTTTTGGCCTCTACGATCCCGAGTTCCTACAGGCCTGCAACGTGGGGTTATTTTCTTTACTTGACATTTTTGCCGGCTTGTGTGAGTGTGTGAGTGTGTGGGCCCATTACTCTAATATTATATTTCACTGTTAAACAAAAGGTATTTTAAAAGGTGTGTTATAGGTTGAATTAAAAACAAAGGAAATATTTCATTATACTGAGATAAAATTTGTTAAAAGAGTAAAGTTCATTTAAAAGTTGTGAAAGTATCTCCTCTGAGAGGGTCGTTATTTTCGTTTTAGTTAATAAATGTATCTAATGTGAGAGAAGTTGTTTGTGATATCTAGTAGTTATAATTCATAATTTACGGTAAGAAGTCTTGGTAAAAAGGAAAAGAGTTTAATTTTGAGTCACTGATTTTAAAGAGCTTAATTAAAAAACACAAGGGGGAAATACAAGTAATGAACACAGGGCCCTGCCTATGGTAAAGGTAAAGAAAGGGTTACATATAAATATTGTAATAAATATGTGACATATAGATAAATTATCGATCTATATGTATAAAATATATCTAATCGAAATCCCCAAACTGTCTCTGAGTTTTGATTCTGACGGACGTAAAGAAACTTTCACCTGTGAGTCACGTAGGAAATAAAACCCGGGTGGAGAAACTTGAAGCTCTCAGCTGGTTTGTGACCGAAATACTTCCAGGGCCTGTTGGACAAGACACAACATCTGGATAAACAACAACAACAAGAACAACATCTGGACACGTGTACTGCAACACGGGACCTGGTCCAGGTAAGATGGAAAACACGGAGAAACAACAGCAGCAAATAAAGGTGAGACTAACACAGACTAAAAGCTCCCGAGTCTTTAAGGAAACACCTCATCTTCATTTACAGTCTGTGATTGGTTCTCTCCCACAGCGTAACCTTGGATACCAGCATCCAAGTCCTCACACCGCTCACCTGTCCCCCTTGTCTCTCCCTGAGCCGACGGTCCGACCCCGAACAGCCGCTGCCATCATCACGTAGTCTCTGAGGTCTGACGGGATGAAGACGTACTTTATGTCCTGCAGAAGAAGAAGAGAGAGGGAGTGTGTGTGTGTGTGTGTGTGTGTGTGTGTGTGTGTGTGTGTGTGTGTGTGTGTGTGTGTGTGTGTGTGTGTCTCACGGCGCTCTGAGGGATCCTGGTGAAGCCGTCAGCTCGGTACAGGTTCAGGCCGTTCTTCATGGTGTTTGTGGTGAAGCCGTAGAAGGAAATCTTCGTCCCCACGTCGTCTTCAAATCCTCTGATCACCGCTCCGTTCATCCTGAACAACAAGGAGCAGTGTGTCAATCAGTGACGTGATTTCAGCCAATCACAGACGGCGTGCTGCTGGATGAGGAAGTTCAAGGTGAATCAGGTGGAAGGTGGAATCAGGTAACGTCTGGAGGCGTCTTCAGTCTCACCTGAAGACGAGGTCGTGGCCGTCGATGCTCCTCCCCTGTCCCGACCCTCGGAGGATGCCTCCGTTCCCGACCACAGCGCAGCGAACACACCTGCCAGGTGAGCCGCGCTCGAAGAGCCGAGAGGTGTTGAGGAGGGAGAGGGCGGAGCCGACGGCTGGAGAGAACAACAGCAAACCAACGTCATCGACGACGGTTTCCTCTGGTCTGACGTGAAGAACTGAGTCTGGATTCTTCTTCTAAGATGCTATAACATTTATCTACGGCTGTCGCCATGGTAACAAGTCCTCAACCCAAACCTGCAGTAGTGCAGCTTGACCCGCAACATGATCAATAATCTATATTTATTCCTCTGCACCTTGACACAACTTCTTCAAATTTGGCACAAACATTCCCTAAGACTCAAGGATGAACTGATTAGAGTTTGGGGGTCAAAGGTCAAAGGTCACGGTCACGGTGACCTCAGAAAACACACAAATGCTTCATATTTTCTCCGGCTAAACAGGGCTGTAACCTGAACTAGTCTGAGTGGCGGAGGGATACGACCACGAGGACGTGATTCTAGTTCTCTATATTTTTAGCGTACCGTCGACAGGAAGTCCCTTCCAGCCGTACGGCGGCGCCTGCTTCTTCAGCTCCTCCCAGGCGGGTTTGGAGAAACTTCCGGCCCACTGAAGGACCGACCCCGAGAACCTGAACCTGGTCCTGAGGAGGGGGTCGCGCCTCACTGCTCTCCTCAGAGAACATGGAGCTTCTACCTGCAAACAAACATTCAAACAAACTACCATCACCGACGTCTCCAGGTCTCCAAACCACCTGCAACATGTTTGTCTCACTGCAGGTGTTTACAGAGGGTTGTTTACATCTTTACATGTTTACAGCGGCTACATCACTTATTGATCTCTGATCATTTCATCTCTCTCTCTCCCAGCTGCTGCTTCAACATCAAACACCGACCACAAGAATGATTAGTTTTACAGAGTAAATTCACAGTGTGGATCAGACTGGTTCCTGCTGGGGTTTAAATGTTGTTTAAAGCAGAAATAAATGATATTTTTGTAAGTAAACACAGGATGCGTTCAGGTACAGCAGGAAACAGGGAGAAGTTTGAGGAATATAGTGTAAACAACTGTTTTCTTATAGTGTAATTAAAGAGTAAAACAGGTTCACGTCGTATTACTGACCCTTTACTTTCAGTAACAAACATTAATGTTGCGTGGAAGAAATGAAAAACAGAATAAAGTCATGTATAATAAAACATATAGACGTAGGAGGATCAAACATGACTTTAATATTTCATGAGGAAGATGCTGATTTTTTATTTCATTTCTTTTGATTGTTTGTTTCTTGATTATTTTACTCTTTAATTACTCAATCAGAAAACACTAATCCCCCCAAACTTCTCCTTTGTTCCCAGTACTGCACCTGTAGTCTCCAGGTGTTATTACTATTATCATCATTATCATCATTATTATTAAAAACATCTGAATGTGACACAGCATCTGTTTCATATTCTAAATATTTGTATTTTCTGTTTTCTTTGGTGGTTGAATGTGTTGTTATGATCTGATCAACTGGGAAATGTAATTACTTTGATTATTTGCTGTAAATCGGTTTCAAACTAAGAAATTTACAAAGACAGAAAAGTTCTGCAAAATGATTTCTGTGACAACTGGGAAAACAATCTGTTGAGGAAGACTGTGTGATGTGATCAAAAGCTCTGGAGCAGGAGTAAAGAAATAAAGTTTTATTATTAATGTACTTATCATGTAGATTATCAGATGTTTAAACAGCTGGATGAGACGCAGCAGCTGATTAACTCACCGTTTCTTCTTCTTCTTCCTGTGAAGCCGCTGGGACGAAGCTCCGGTCCCCCTCATCCTCAGCTGGAGTGTGGACGCTGCCCCCTGCTGTCTGCTCACTGACATCGCAACACAATCACACACAACAAGATCAATAAAACATCCTCATATTTAAACCTTAATGAGATGGACGTATGTCATTTATTATTCCCTGAAGCCCAAATGAACTTTATTAACCTGCAGAGATGTTGAGTTCACTGTCATAACAAAAAAAAAAAAAAGAAAAACTAGAAACAACAGCTAATGTTCACATTGAGAAGCTGGAACCAGAGAATATTTGGCTCTTTTTTGTGCTTAAACAATTAATCACTAATCAATTAATCCTGTAATATTTTCAGCTGCTGGCTGCTGGTCTGGTAAATCCGGCCCTGGCTGTTCGCCCACCCTCTCGCTCTCAAATTACACCTGAGCATTAGAGTTTAACTCATGTAAATGGGAAACACAATGGTGCTGTTCAGCTGAATGAACCAATAGAACGCTGAGGTGTCAGGTAACGTTTGTTCTCACGCTTGAGTTTTCACTCAGACTCGTCTCTGCCTGATCGCTATGACAACAACATTAAAACTCTTTCTGCTGTTCAACAGGAAACAGCTGTGGGACGATAATAAAGAAGTAATGATACATTTCACTGTAAGCTCACATATTTACATTTATACATATTTAATAAATGGGTGATAACAGATATATAATGTAGTTGTGAGCAGAGCTTGGTGTTTATTAATGTGTGTGGTCACAGCAAAACAAGAGCATGACAGGAGTATAAGTAGCAGCTGTTAGCGTAACTGCTTATTTCAATGTGGATTTAAATGCACATTAGCCACTTGAAAATTCAAGATGGCCGCCATTTCTTGCAAGAAAATATTACTTTTTGCAATAAATTCATCCACTAGTTTCTCACATGAATAATCCAGGTGTCAAATCATTTTAAGAAAGTAGAAGGTGAAATTTAAGACACTGTAAAAAATGAAATGAAAGTATATTTCAATAAAATATTATTCACAAAAAAGCTTGCTAACTAGCCTAGCACTAGCGAGTTAGCCTAGTGAGCTAATGTTAAAACAAGTTGACTGTCGACTGTGGCAGAACTTTTGGTTCTTCATTCATAATAAACAGTAAATACATAGGCTAAATTTGTTTTATGCAGAAATTGCTCACGACATATTAGAAATTACACAAATGGAGCTCAGTAAATTTAAGAGTTGTGAATTTGAGTCTAAAACAGGATTATGTTACAAAAAACTTCTGTATCTTCTGCCAGAAATGGCGGCCATCTTAAAGTTTTTCTCAGTCGCTTTGGTTCGTTTCTCAGATCAGAATTGAAATTCTCAAAACTACTTGTTCAATCTTCACATCATTGTGCCACTTGTGCAAATCATGAAAGCAGTTCCTCATTTCTTTGAACAAGTTGCAAATGCTTTGGTTCATCATGCAAATGATTCTGTACAATTCTCTGCTGTTTCCTACATTATCAGTTGCTTATGTTGATCAAAATGTATTATAATGGGTCTCTGTTGAATAGTCTCACCCCCCACAACATTTAGGCTATATATATATATATATATATATATATATATATATATATATATATAGCGAGGGTAATCCATGGTGTTTTGCTATTTGTACAAATTGTTTTGAGAAATTTACTTACTGTTTTGCAAATTTCGAGGATGATTCGAGAAATGAACCAAAGCGACTGAGAAAAACTGTAAAGTTTCAAGTGACTACCTGGATTAGAGGGATAAAAATACAAATACAGGTTCCAGGTCTGTTGCATCAAACTGATTTCACTCCCTCAAGAATCAACCAGATAAAATAAAAAGATAAATATACAGATACAAAAATACAAGATAACAGACATATGATTAATAATATGTGTCAGATATTGCAGTACGTTACAGATGCTGCAGTAGAAATGAGATGACAACAAGTTAAACACAAAAGATGGAACAAACTTTCTTTAAATCATCTCTTTTTTTTTAAACGTTTGGATCCAGAATCCAAAACTTCACTTTGACCAAACAGAATAAACATCAGATCAGATCAGATCAGATCAGATCGGATCAGATCTCCTTCAGTCACTGTGATCTCTCATTGTTTTCAACCTTTTTATTTCATAAAATTATTATTTAAAATGATTTCATTAGTCCAGACTGTTCGCTGTACAGAAAGAAAAACATTAGAAATAACAGTAAATAAATGTGGTATTATTGTAGTTTTATGTGCAGATCCCTTCAGGTCACCGACCCTGACCTGGAGCAGGACCAGGTGAGACCAGCCCACCTACCTGCCCGGTGTCACGTCGCTGGATTGTCCGTATAAGATGATGCACATGATGAAACTGAAAGTTCCCAAAAGGAACAAAACACATCTCATGGAGCACGTTCTCATTTTTCCTCTCAGGAGCTTTTTAAAATCTCCGACTTCTTCTTCGTCTTTTCCTGTTTTCTTGTCAGGTGTGCTCAGGTGAGACGCTGCGGCTAAAGTCCATTTCACAGCAGCGCATCGGGAGGGCGAGGAGGAGGGGGAGGAGGAAGAGGAGGGGGAGGAGGGGGAGGAGGAGGAGGAGGAGGGGGAGGAGGAGGAAGAAGAGGTGGTGGTGGTGGTTCAGGTGACAAACAGATAAATATCTGCGGGTTATTGTGATTCAGATCTCATGAATCAGGTGAGAATGTGGAAACAGCGACAGCGGCTCTGAGCAGGTTGTAACTCATTGCCTCACCTGGTCTGATCTCACCTGTTCACCCTGAAACAAACAAAGCAGACAGAGTAAACCCTGTTTCACCTGGCGGAGTTGCAGCAGGTGAAAACACGTGATTGTCAGAAACCTGTTTGTCCGGGGGGAGGGGGGGGGGGGAGGAGGAGGAGGAGGAGGAGCTGGGGTAGGGGAGGAGGAGGAGGTGGGGGAGGGGGAGGAGGAGGAGGAGGAATGGAGGAGGAGTGGGAGGGGGAGGAGGAGGAGGAGGGGGAGGAGGAGGAGGAGGAGGGGGAGGAGGAGGAGGAGAAGGAGGAGGAGGAGTGGGAGGGGGAGGAGGAGGAGTGGGAGGGGGAGGAGGAGGAGCAGGGGAGGAGGAGGAGGAGGAGGAGGAGGAAGAGGAAGAGGAGGTGGTGGTTCAGGTGACAAACAGATAAATATCTGCGGGTTATTGTGATTCAGATCTCATGAATCAGGTGAGAATGTGGAAACAGCAGGTTGTAAATCATTGCCTCACCTGGTCTGATCTCACCTGTTCACCCTGAAACAAACAAAGCAGACAGAGTAAACCCTGTTTCACCTGGCGGAGTTGCAGCAGGTGAAAACACGTGATTGTCATAAACCTGTTTGTCCGGGGGGGGGGGGGGTCACCTGTCGTGACGTCATTGTCAGGGCGGAGTCAGGGTCCAGGGGGAATTAGAATGTGACAGAACACTTGCTGTCTCATTGCTTTGCTACTAATACCATTATAATAGTAGAAGTAGTAAAAGTAGTACACTGTAAAAAAAATTCCTAATTTTACGGAAAATAACAGAATTTTACAGTAATTTTGTTTTTTTCAATTGTGTACAAAAGTGTGTCAATTAACAGCCAAACTTCTCCTTTAAGCATCATGCCAATAATAATAATTACATTTGTTTACCATTTCTGTAAAGACAAATTACTGTATTATTTATACTGTATTTCTTCTGCTTTCTTAAATGACAAACAAAACTGTGTAAAATTAGAGTAATTATCTGTAATTAAAAATGTAGCTTGTTATTATAAAGGTTAATGTTCATACGAACAATTTAAAGATTCTCTGTAATTTCAGGGTGAATCTGATTAGTTTTACATTTATGTGACTTCTACATTCAAACTTTGTGATTTCATTACATCAAACATTCACACTTATATCCCAGCATGCACTGGAAGGAAAGCAGGAAAATACTTTTCTTTTATAATTAAACAAACATTATACAAAACGAGGCAACTGTGTAATTGTACCTGACACCTGACGCCCCCCCCCCCCCCCCGATAAATATGGCAGTTAAAAAAGCTTCTTAAAGCCCAAAAATGACAAACAGTGACTGACATTTAGCAGATAATGCTAATGCTAGCCTTATAGCATCTATGGTAGTGGCACTGCATCACAGCCTTGTTCCTGTAAGTTAGCAGCTAATGCTACTGGCATGTTTTCACTTGATCTTACTATTAAATTTATTGAGAGCAAAGTTAATGTCAATAATGCCTAAAGCTAACCTTGTAATATTTGGGAGGAGCTAAAGCTATCTGTTATTATAATGTCCAACTAACGCTACCCTTGAAATTTCCTAAAGTAGCAGCTAATGCTAGCCTTATAATGTTGAAGCTTAAGACAGCTAATAATAGCCTTGTAGTTATGTATTATAATCTCATATCATAATGAATCCACGACCAAGAAGTTTTATATTCATATTTTTAATATAATGAAAAAAGTCATTAAATAATTCATGTGAAATAAAACTTACAATTAAACTCAGTGAAAACTCTTGTCTATGTAAAAATCACACAAAAGCAAAAAGAGTCAGATACTGTCAACGTTACTCAGAATAAGCAGTTACAGTCTTAAACATGAAAATATGAAAGTCATAATGTTCTGATAGAAAAGTTCTGATATATTAAGAATACTAATATTACTACTAATATTTGGGGCAAAATGAAATATTGACAAAAAAAATCTACAAATTAAAAAAAAGTTGTATTTTAAGAAAAAAAGATGAAATATTTGAAGAAATAAATTGTAACATTTCATGAAAAAAGTTGTAATATTCAAACAGACAAATAATAGAGACAAATAATATTTGATTATTATATATCTATTGAATATTTTAACTGACCAAAGTTACAGATGTCATCGTTACAAAGTAAATCTAGTGTTTTACATTCAAGTCTCCTTAAGTGTTGCCACGGTAACGGTAACGAGGTGGACTCCCTGAGTGGACGGACAGTGTCTCGGTGTGGGCGTGTCTTAAAGGGAGTAGAGCTTCAGCTGCTCCTCCATGTCTCCCTCCGTCACCTCCCCCAGCGCCTCCTGGTTCTCCCTCAGCAGCAGGAAGATGGCCGCCAGCTGCTCCTGTTGCACCCTGGGAAGTCAGTCAACACACAAACACACACACACGCACACACACACACACATATGATGTCCTGTGCTGCTGACATGTCATGGGATTCATACACTGATCCTGGATCAGGATCCTGGATCAGGATCCAGGATCGGGATCAGGATCCTGATCCAGGATCCAGGACCAGGATCCTGGATCCTGATCCAGGATCCTGGACCACGTTGGGCAGGAATCAGAGTTTTCTCCGTCATGTTTTCCAGGTCACTCCATTCTCAGACAGAACGCTCATTAACGGACACGGGAACAAGCTCAGTACAAGAGTGTGAAGAACCTTAACGACAAGAACCAACCAGAGCTCGACACCTGGTCCAGTCCTCAGTCTGACGCGTGGCTCGAGACTAAGACACAAAGTTTAACGACTTCATTCAACAGCCAGCTCTCAGGTGGCATCAGCTGACGCTCCAGTCAGCACTCGAGGAAGGTGAAGAAATAAACGCTGGAAAAACGTTGAAATGAAAATAAAAACACAACCTGGTCGTCACTATAATTGGGTGCTGGACCGGAACCCGGGTCATCTCCACAGCGCCAAGGGGTTTCCCTCCAACACACGTTCAAGTTACAAAAACAAACGTATGAAAGTCGTTACTGGTTCCAACATCAGGACCGATCACGTTTCCTCCAGACAGACAGTAAAAGGTGTGTGTGTGTGTTGTGAGTACAGTGTGTGTGTTGTGAGTACAGTGTGTGTGTGGTTGTGAGTACAGTGTGTGTGTGTGTGTGTGTGTGTGTTTGTGTGTGTGTGTGTGTGTGGTTGTGTTGTGAGTACAGTGTGTGTGTGTGTGTGTGTGTTGTGTTGTGAGTACAGTGTGTGTGGTGTTGTGAGTACAGTGTGTGTGTGTGTGTGTGTGTGTGTTTGTGTGTGTGTGTGTGTGTGGTTGTGTTGTGAGTACAGTGTGTGTGTGTGTGTGGTTGTGTTGTGAGTACAGTGTGTGTGTGTGTGGTTGTGTTGTGAGTACAGTGTGTGTGTGTGTGTGGTTGTGTTGTGAGTACAGTGTGTGTGTGTGTGGTTGTGTTGTGAGTACAGTGTGTGTGTGGTTGTGTTGTGAGTACAGTGTGTGTGTGGTTGTGTTGTGAGTACAGTGTGTGTGTGTGTGTGTGTGTGTGTGTGTGTGTGTGTGTGTGTGTGTGGTTGTGTTGTGAGTACAGTGTGTGTGTGTGTGTGTGTGTGTGTGGTCGGATGGATGTATTTATCGCTCTGTGTAAGTCGCCTCTCGTTATTTGAAGTGTTTAGACGAAGGAGGAAAAGACGCTGTGATGAGGAAACACAAATATCACATTTCACAAGCGTCTCTCTCTCAGCTGGAACAAACCACTAACAACACGTGTTCGGTTTCACACATTTATTTCATTTATTTCAACATTTAAACCAAACTCAGAAGAAAATCCACCTGAAGGGACGTTTGTTTTGTTCTTCAGGAGCAGCTCGTCGTTCACTTCCTGTCGGATCACACTGAACAGGCTAAACACTCACAACCGCCACACACACCGTTTCTGTTAAAGCTCCTCCTCCACTTCGAGCTTTGACGCCTGAAATTCTGCGACACTAAGAAGCAGAAAAACTCCTGAAGGCACTTTGGTGTAAAGACGTTTGCAGGCCTGAAAGAAGTGAAGTAAAATAAAGAAAGGCAGGTTTTTAAATCCCTACAAAACTGCATAGCTGAAGGTTTCAGGTTCCTCCTCCTCCTCCTCCTCCTCTTCGTCTTCACAGATCAGCTGAAAGAAAACACAGAAGAAGAAGTTGAGACACGGAAACTCGTGTTTGTGTCAAATGAATCAGACACAAAATGTACGACAGTTTTTGAAAGGAGCAAAACAACTGAATAACAAACCAAGCAGCTTTCTTTCCGAGAATTAAATAAAGCTTCAGGCGTCTGTTCATCAGCTGACTGACGGAAATCATCGACATCAACACAGACGGGTTCAGACCCGACGCTCAGTGACACAGGTGACGAAGCTCCGGCAGTTTCCAGGTTCTCACCTTCATTATTAATGAAGCTGCTGCAACAATTATTTTCTTGATTCATTGTTTGGTCGATAAAATGTTGAAAATAGCAACAAAAAAAGAAAAAAGAAAAAAGAAAAGCAGGAAATTCTGACATCGGAGAAACTGAGTCTGTGGAATCAGTAATTAGCAATCAGTTAACAAATCTGTTGCTGATTAATCATCTATTGATTAATTACTTTCACCTTAATAATCTAGGGGGAGAGAGAGAGAGAGAGAGAGAGAGAGAGAGAGAGAGAGAGAGACAGAGAGAGAGAGACAGAGACAGAGAGAGAGAGAGAGAGAGAGACAGAGGGAGAGAGAGAGAGAGAGAGAGAGAGAGAGAGAGAGACAGAGAGAGAGGGAGACAGAGACAGAGAGAGAGAGAGAGACAGAGGGAGAGAGAGACACAGAAACAGAGAGAGAGAGAGAGACAGAGACAGAGAGAGAGGGAGACAGAGAGAGAGGGAGACAGAGAGAGAGAGAGACAGAAACAGAGAGAGAGAGAAACAGGAAACCTGTCGGAGCTTCGTGTCTGATCGTCACGACAGAAACTTTATATATAATACAACATTGAAAAAGTGAGAAATTAAACTTGTAACTGCAGGTCACTGAGCTGCTGTAAGTCTCTGACTCAATGTGTGTGTGTGTGTGGGGGGGTGTGTGTGGGGGGGTGTGTGTGTGGGGGGGTGTGTGTGTATGTGTGTGTGGGGGTGTGTGTGTGTGTGTGTGTGTGTGTGTGTGTGGGGGTGGGGGGGGGTGTTATTAGTTGGGTATCACTGGCTGAAACCACTAACAGATGATGTCATCAGTTCACAGCTGAGTTAACGAACCTCGGAGCGGCAGCACTCACCGTTAGCTGTGGTGTTAGCGGGCGGCATGCAGGGTTAGCAGCAGAGCAGCTGGAGCACAGCTGGAGCACAGCTGGACAGAAGCTGACAGATGTGACTGAGATAAAAGCAGAGGCCTGAGACGTCACAGCTGGACGTCTGAACGACACACACCTTCATCACCGTACGTTCGCTCTTCCACCGTTTATAAACTATATTCTGTTAAATTAAATAATATTAAAATCCAGTGTAAGAGTCATTCCATATTTGGAGATTGATAAATGTGAATCCGTTGCAAATTTATCGATCCTCAAAATGTGTGAAGACACTTGACCTTATAGAAAATAAATATAAAATAAAAATGATTATAAAGAAGAATGGAGACAAGAACTTTGCAGGAACTTTTTAACATAAAGACTTTTTAACGTTCTGAATGTTTACAAACCGATCAATCAATTGATGAATGGAAAAAATAATCAGAAAATTTATCCATAAAGGGAAAAAAAATAATAATTAGTTGAGTAATAATGACGATGATGTGATATACAACAGTCAAACTTTTACTTTTGATACTTAAATTAAATTTTACATTTTCACAGTGTGGCGTTACTTTGTTTTTCTCACTTTAGTAAAGTATCTGAATATTTCCACTTACTGCGTTCACTTACTCTAGAACTTTAATTTGAAGTTCTTGTACTTCCTTCTTCTCCTGCAACATGTCGGAGGGAAACGTTGGACTTTTCACTTAAACTCACTGATCTGATTATTTTAGTTTCCAGCTGCACAAAACTCTTAAGGTTTAATTTCTCCTTAGCTGAGTCACTTAAGGGTGTTCCCAGAATTTCTTAAAAGTTTCCTTACTGAAGGAAAAAAGTAAAGAAATTTACAGCAGTAAAATTCTACAGTTTCCATGGAGACCGTTGATTTGCTGCCATTAGCACCTGTGATACCTGTGATCACTTTTGGGAAGAGGGAAACATTAAAGGAGCTGAAGGGATTCCTGAAGTTTGAGACGAAGATCAGGAGAAAAGCTTTTAACCTGAAGGAAAATCTTAACTCAAAGTGTTTTATTATCATTTATTAGTTTTCAGATTATTAATACAAAGGATGAGTTATGAATCATTACTGTAAAGGAAGAGAAGATGAAGAGAAGACCTTTCTATCATTAGATAAAACACAGCTCTCAGTGCGTCTGCACAGACACTGGTGGAGTTTCTCTGGGTGTAATGCCGGTGTGTGTCCAGCAGAGGGCGCTCACACACTGACGTCCAGCAGCTGCGTCACACGTGCACGTGGGCCGGACGCTGCTGTGGAGTTTGGCAGGTGGCTCCTAAAATCTGAGCTGCACTGATATTAAAGTGGGAAATATTGGTTTTAAAAACCACAGAAATATAATGAAATAAAATCCACTGCAGCAAAAACTACGGTTCAAACGATGATGTTACATTTACTCAAATACTGGACTTTACTTTTGAGGTTAATTAATTAATTGGTTTTAAAAAAGTATTTTAGTTTTTTCCATTTTCTGCCACTTTATACTTTTACTCCACATTTCACTTTTTACTGAACGTCATTTATTTGATTTACATTTAAGTTTATTTGAACTTTTTTACAGAATCAGATTAAAAAGATAAAATATAACAAAAATAATAAATGTGTTATTTTAGATGCAGATCAGACTTTATTGATCTTCAGAGGGAAACTCAAGAAATAAACTGATGAAAAAGTTTTGTTTGTTTCTCTTGGTTTGATTTATGAAGAGGAACTGTTTCGTTTCCTGACACGATATTTACATATTAACATAGAAACACTGTGCAGCTCTTTCCACTTTAACATCTGTGTATTTGTTGCACATTTCTGTCTCATATTAAAGTTCTGATTGTTATTGTACTTTATTAAAGTTGAACTGAATTGAACCAAACGCTCCGACACTGAAGGTGAGAAACAAAACGTCTATAAATATCTTTGTTTTCTCACCGATTTATTTCCTTCCTCATTCAAACTGCGTCTGTGACATCAGCTGTGAAGGAGCAGGAAGTGTCTTTAGTGTTTCCTATAAGCTTCCTATAGGATCCTTTGTGTTTCCTGTATGGATCCCATCCCCCCTGAGCACACATGACTCTCTCCGGGAGAGGACCAGCTCATGCACACTGGTTTCTACTGGTTTCTACTGGTTTCTACTGGGAGCTTTAACGCTGGGGAGGGGGGGGTGGGGGTCGTGTGTTCAGAGATCAGAGAGAGAGAGAGAGAGAGAGAAACCATCTGCAGCTCCGGACCGTGACACACAGCTGGAGTAACAGCTGGAGTAACACAGCTGGAGTAACACAGCTGGAGTAACAGCTGGAGTAACAGCTGGGTGTCTCCGTGGCAACAGATGAACCGTGTGTCTCCGGGACTGAACACATGGATCCGGTTCAAAGCCCCTGAACGTGGCGACGGAAAGTAACTAAGAACTTTTACTCAGTCAATCTGGAGTATTTTATTTTTCTCTTTTTCTTTCTTCATCACATTTCATCAGAGGGAAGATTATTCTCTCTGCTCCACAGTTTGACTTTAATATATATATTATATATATTATACACATATATGTCAACATGGCGTCTTATTCTGAAACAACCATCTTCACTGAAGTGAGTGTGTCGAGTAACAGCTGTTTTTGTTTAAATTAGAAGATTTGACAGTATCATGATGGTTATCGTGAGCTGATCAATACAATGTGATATTAAAGAGGAAGGGGGGGGTCAATCAGTACGGATAGACTGATTATTACTAGTATTGATCAATATCTATGCTGATGAATCTGTCAGTGATCCAGATGTTGCACCAGTGGGTGAAATTCGTGTTTTAACGAAACATGAAAAGATTTTTATTTTTTTTTTCTCACACAATTTAAAAGGAGCTGATGAACATTTGAGTGAAATCTGAGATTATAGATCAATAGATACGTCAGGTGTCATCAGTCTGTCCGTACCTGCGGGGGGGTCGGGTTGATCAGAGGGGAGGGCTGGAGGTAGAAACATCACCTTACCATCTGCTTCCTAACACTGTGTCAGCTGGATTACAGAGAGGTAAAGTCTGAGGTAAGCTCTACCCTGGAAAGATAAAGGTGGAGGAAGTCAGTGATCAGCTCCGTCTGTGGCACATGATCAATAATTCATCCAGTGAATGTGGAGTCAGAGGAATAAACATGTGCAGGTGTCGCTGCTCTCACATAGCAAACTGTTATCAGTGTCAGCGCGCCACAGAAGATGCTGCGTGCAGGAATTTATCCACTGTGTTTCCACATGATAAGAGATCAGGACGAACGGGACGCTGCGGGAGGCGTCGGCGCCACGAGCTGAGGACGGCGTTTATAGGAACTTATGGAGGGGAGAAGGAATGAGGAAGCTGGACGAGCTTCCTCCTCCGTCCCTCTTCATATTTACTCCTCTGTGATGTCACCAGGCACAAAGAGAAGAAAACTCTTTCCCTCCTCTGCCGCTCCTAAAAACCTCAGAGGAAACAAAATAAGGCGGCGCCGCCAAGCCACGAAACATTTTAAGACGTGAAAAAGCAGAGCGTCCAATCAGAGAGCTGCACACGTCGCCTCCCCCACGCTGAGAAAAAACCCTGTAAACTCTGCCATGTGAGTGTTTCCTCACTCGCCCTCGTGTGTCCAGCTTCAGGCTTCGCTGACGGACAGAGAGCGTGTGGAACAGCGGATTATATAACTGCTGCAGCTGGAAACAGCTGGAAACAGCAGCTCAGGCACCAGTCATTTAAATACAGCTCAAATTCACACGTTCAGTCTGACACCATGACGACCGCTCAGGTGTTCAGGATGTCACCTGAATCTCTGAAAACATGGACAGTGAATGAACAGTTGGTCAGCTGCAGAGGAAGAGGAGGAAGAAGAAGAGGAGAAAACAGAGCAGTTTGCCTTTCTGCCCATGCACCAGAGAAACACAATAAAACACAGAGCAGGAAGTGATTGTGTGTCTGCATTAACGAACGTCATGCCAGGCAGGATGGGGGGGGGGGGGGGGGGGGGGTGGTGAACTGACCTCTGCTCCTCCTCGATCTCCTCCTTGGTCATCAGCGTCTCAAACTTGCTCTGTTTCTTTCCTGGAGTGAACTTCACTTTATCTTCAGCTGCAGCCACGTCTGAAACAGAGCAGATACAGGAGGAGAGAGAGCGGTGAAGACCCGGAGTTACTGACCCCCCCCATACTGACCCCCCCCATAAAGCTGCTCCAGTGTAAAGGTGTGTGTCCATGTGTAGTGTGATTATAGATTATAGATCAGCTCTAGCTTCTATATTAATACTGTGAAAGTATCAAAGCCTCAGTCCACAGAGAAATGCACACAGCCTGTATTCAGAAACTGAGCCTTAAAACCAGCCGTCAGGACTTCTGGAACTTTGTGATGTCACAACAAAGCAGTCACCAAGCCCCGCCCACCTGGACCCACCATCCAAACCTTGCAGGATTTGGTTTCTCTGAGTGTTTTTACCTGAAATCTGCTGTATTTTTATTGGATCAGTCAGAAAACAGTCAGCCAATCAGAAGAGAGGCTCAGAGCCTCCTCTCTTCTGATTGGCTGACTGAGAGAGGAGATGTAAATGTTTACGTTTAACTCTTTCCTCTGTCAGTCAGTGGGTTTACTTTGCTGTCACTCCACGTATGCTAAATGTGTTAGCATGCCTACTTAATGTAGTGTGCGGTGCAACTGTTAGCCACACACACACACACACACACACACACAACACACACACACACACACACACACACACACACACACACACACACACTGCGTCTCAGGTTGGACATAAAGCTGATTGTCAGTCTGGACAGCGGCTGTTGTTCAGAGAAGCCAAGTGCTGGTTCAAGATTAAGTATCATCCTCTTAAAGCAGATGGCTGCTCCACACACACACACACACACACACACACACACACACACACACACACACACACACACACACACACACACACACACACACACACACACAGTCACTACAGTCAGAAACAGCCTGTAAACAGCTGGTAAAGACTGGTCATCATGCGGCTGCTGTTTCCGCTGGTTAATCTCCTGCTCGTCTGACTCAGTGTTTGTCTTTAAATGTATTGATTATTAATCAGTGATTGATAATGATTGTTATTCCCTGTGTTATACTCTGTGCTGACGCCTGGCAGCTCTTCTCTGCTCACTCTTATCAGCTGAGCGCAGCCGCCGACAGGAGGCTGCTTTCAACACAGACATATAGATTGTTTACATGCACTACATGTTGTTGTTGTTGTTGTTATTATTACACACACAGTTCGTCCTCAGATCAGTGTGTCTGTACTCACGTCCAATCAGCTGATGTTTCTCCATATTTGTCTCATTTTCACAGAAACCAATAAAAACACAAACAACAACAACGTCTTTAAAAACTTTCATCATCATCTGAACTCAAGGTCCACTTTCTACTTCTGGAGCTTTCAGCTGCACCTCGCGCTCTTCATCAGGTGATAACGGCTGAAATAAAAGTGAAACATCCCAAAAACATTTCTGTCATCCATTCAGGAGTCTTACCGTTGTTGAGGACGGTCTCCGGTTCAGGTTCTGGTTCAGGTTCCTGTGAGGCCTCTACAGCAGGTTCAGGGCCCGGCAGGTCTTCTGTCGACCCAGGGACCAGCTCGGGTAAAGACTCCTCCACAACCTTCTCTGGTTCAGCCACGGGCTCAGGGACCGCTTCAGGTACCGCTTCAGACTGGACCACAGGATCTGGATCAGGCACAGCTACAGGTTCTGGGGCTGCAGCTGGTTCTGGGACTGGTTCTGGGGCTGACACTGGTTCTGGGGCTGCAGCTGGTTCTGGGACTGGGACTGGTTCTGGGGCTGCAGCTGGTTCTGGGACTGGTTCTGGTTCTGGGGCGGACACTGGTTCTGGGGCTGACACTGGTTCTGGGGATGCAGCTGGTTCTGGGACTGGTTCTGGTACTGATACTGGCTCCTGTGCAGTTTCTGGCTCTGGAATAAGTTCTGGTACTGCAGCTACTTGTTGTGCTTTAACTGGTTCTGGAACAGTCTCTGGTACTTTTACTGGTTCTGGGGCAGGTTCTGGCTCTGATACTGGTTCTGGAACAGTCTCTGATACTGTGACAGGTTCTGGTACTTTTGCTGCTTCTGGAACAGTTTCTGGTTCTTTTACTGGTTCCTGGACAGGTTCTGGTGCTGATACTGGTTCTGGGACAGCCTGGAAAGAAACGAATTGAAAACAGTTAGCAAACAGTGACAGTTTATTGATCAGCGTGTCGTTGTGGATCGGGATCAGGTTCGGTCCCTAAAACAGAAACCAGAAGGTTCTGTCTCCAGACCCGGACCAGTTTGTTAAATCTTCATTTTACACACTGAGACGTACAAGCAGGTGTTAAAAACCAGCCGTCAGGACTTCTGGAACTTTGTGATGTCACAACAAAGCAGTCACCAAGCCCCGCCCACCTGGACCCACCATCCAAACCTTGCAGGATTTGGTTTCTCTGAGTGTTTTTACCTGAAATCTGCTTTATTTTTATTGGATCAGTCAGAAAACAGTCAGCCAATCAGAAGAGAGGCTCAGAGCCTCCTCTCTTCTGATTGGCTCACCAACCTGTTGTTACTAGAGCTCCAGAGAGAAGCCTGAGAGAGGAGATGTAAAACTACACTGAGATGGTTTTTATATCTTCTGATGGATCAACACTTCAAATAAAACACAGAAGAAGAAACATGGAGCTTTAATGTTAAATATTATTTAGCTCATTGTGAGTCTGAGTTATTTGCTCTGAAGCGTCGCTGCGATCAGATTCCTCACTGATCAAAGGGATAATAAATATATCATCCGCGAGTTAAGGATATTTGAACATGTACATTGTGCTGACTGGACCGTCGACCTCTGACCTCTGGCAGTGAGTGTCATGTGGGTGACTGTCAGCTGCAGCTCCTTGTGGAGGATCATCCGCCGCCTGCCGCTGACACCAGGACAAATAAAACCCTCTCCAGTGTCCAGCAACCTGTCCTTTCCCTGCCACCTGACAACACACACACACACACACACACACACACACACACACACACACACACACACCTGTCTGTGGGGAAGTGCTGAGTTTGCACAGATCGACATCGGAGCAGCAGATCCTGTTTCTGCTCCGTCCAGTCAGTAAATAATAAATATGTTAACGACTCTTTTATAACGAAGGAGGGTTCAAGCACGGTGCGTTTACGCTGATTTAAATAATCCTCGTAGAATTTCACGTTAACTTTTAGAACGTGAAGAACAATCAGAGTCTGTGGCAGGTGGAATTAAAGCTTCATCATCATCATCATCACACACAGTGAAATTCAACCCGTTTCCTGGTCCGACGAAAATGAGTCGGAACAATGAGGCCGGTTCACCGAGCGCACGGATTAACACAACAGGTGTGTTTAACCAGTGGGAAGCAACTCAACCACCTGAGTCTCCTCTGCTCCACCACGTGTGTCTGACAGCTGCTTTTCAGAGTAAAACACACCATGCTTTGTTAAAGATCCAACTGCCCAACAGTAAATGCAAATTGTGGATTAATCAATTAGTTGTTTAACTGAAAATGAATTGGTATTTACTTTGATCATTTAAGTCAAACATTTGCCAAATATTTTATTGTTGCAGTTTCTCAAATGTGAAGATTTTCTGTTTTTCTTTCATTTTAATGTTTTAAAATCAGTTTTATGATGTTGAGGTTTGGACAAAACAAACATTAGATAAAGATGAATAAATATAAAGCAATGAGTCAGTTCAAAGACAAAACAACCAGAAGGTTAATCGTTAAAGAAAATATTACATATATATATATAATATATATATATATTTAAAAAAGAGCTTCAGCAGTGAAACGATGTTCTTTAATGTACGAGTAATAATCTAATGATAAAATACATGTTTCCTACTTTTCCTGATTCAACTCTCATGCTTTTCCCTGTAACAGTGTATTTCTAGAGTGTTATTTTATAGAGTATTTAGAGTGTATTTTACTGTATATTCTTACAGAGTATTTCACAGAGTATTTATTACAGTGTAATATTAATACTTAGTAAAGGAGCTGAATATTTCTCCACCAGAGGATGAATTTGAGGACGGAGTCAGTGTCTCTGTCTGGACCCATCAGTCAACACCAGCCTCGGTTCTGCTGCTGCTGACTCACTGCAGGGACAACTGGTGGCACCGGGGGGGGGGGGGGGGGGGGGGGGGGGGGCATCAGGCCCGACTGTATTAAACTCCTCCTGCCGCTCGCCTGCTCTCCTAATCCCACAGCCTCCCTCCCTCCCTCCCTCCCGGCCGGAAGCAACCGTCCCTTCCTCTGAATTCCTCAGCAATGAAACACAGAAATAAATCTCCACACCAGCGAAACAAAGCGCTCACGCTCACGCTCACGCTCACGGACCTGAACGCAGAGTCATTAAAACGCCTCATGAGTCAGCAGGATGACCAACTGCTTCTTTTACTGCTGCCTAAATTGGGCAAACATGTTTGTTGGGTGAGTGAGTCGCACATGAGATCATCGTGTGTGAGGCAGTAATTTCTACTTTGAGGAATGAATCAACAGAGCAGCATGAAGACGTTACAGAAGACCAGCTGTGCCACAGAAAAATGATATGGTCAATCTAATTTGTTTCATCAAATTGTATTTAAAATAAAATACGATACTGAATCGAGATTTACGAGACACAAAATCATGATTCTCAAATTCTGAATCAAAACTATGAGAAACAAGATAAACATCCTCAATCAAGGTGAGAAAATGAAGTAGGATTATGAGATACTACATCCAGATTAAAAAACAGTGAATTCACAGCGTCACAGCGTAAATGAAGATATGATATTAAAGGGAGTTTATGAGATACTGAGTCAAAATACTCATTTCACAGTATAAATAAATATGGTCATCTTTAGTTTATGACACGATATTAGTACAAAATACTGAATCCAGATTATAAAATACTGAATCCAGATTATAAAATACTGAATCCAGATTATAAAATACTGAATCCAGATTATAAAATACTGGATCCAGATTATAAAATACTGAATCCAGATTATAAAATACTGAATCCAGATTATAAAATACTGAATCCAGATTACAACAGAGTAAAAATCAAGAGTAAATTTAAAAGACTGAGGCATTTTGCAAAAGCAGCTGTGCCGCTCTGGATCAGTCCGACCCGTCGGCCGTTCTGACCTCTGAGTGCATTTCCTGGATAATATATATCCCCTCTGTAACATTACACTGAGTGCCTCACTCTTAAAAGCCATTTTAGCTCTAACAGGGAGCAGAGGATCGGCATCAGATCTCTTGGCATGTGGGGAATTTACTGAACTACCTGAGCAAACACTAAAGAGGAAGCGGTTCCAGCTGGTGAAGAGCCTGAAGGGGGGGGGGGGGGTGTTACTGTTGAATTCTTCCTAAAGACCAACATGTTCTGCTGAGGGTGAACGGAGCTCGGCGGTTGGATGCGGTTTCTCTTCTTGAGGTCGGGCGGCACAGAGTGGAGGTCTGAGGTCTGAGGTCTGAAGTCTGAGGTCTGAGGTCTGAGGTCTGAAGTCTGAGGTCTGAGGTCTGAAGTCTGAAGTCTGAAGTCTGAAGTCTGAGGTCTGAGGTCTGAGGTCTCAGGTCTCAGGTCTGAGGTCTGAGGTCTGAAGTCTCAGGTCTCAGGTCTCAGGTCTGAGGTCTCAGGTCTGAAGTCTGAAGTCTGAAGTCTGAGGTCTGAGGTCTGAGGTCTGAGGTCTGAAGTCTGAAGTCTGAGGTCTGAGGTCTGAGGTCTGAGGTCTCAGGTCTGAGGTCTGAGGTCTGAGGTCTGAGGTCTGAGGTCTGAAGTCTGAAGTCTGAAGTCTGAAGTCTGAGGTCTGAGGTCTGAAGTCTCAGGTCTGAGGTCTGAAGTCTCAGGTCTGAGGTCTGAAGTCTGAAGTCTGAGGTCTGAAGTCTGAAGTCTGAGGTCTGAAGTCTGAGGTCTGAAGTCTGAAGTCTGAGGTCTGAAGTCTCAGGTCTGAAGTCTGAGGTCTGAGGTCTGAGGTCTGAAGTCTGAAGTCTGAGGTCTGAGGTCTGAAGTCTCAGGTCTGAACTCTGAAGTCTCAGGTCTGAAGTCTGAGGTCTGAGGTCTGAGGTCTGAGGTCTGAAGTCTCAGGTCTGAACTCTGAGGTCTCAGGTCTGAAGTCTGAGGTCTGAGGTCTGAGGTCTGAGGTCTGAAGTCTGAAGTCTGAGGTCTGAAGTCTGAGGTCTGAAGTCTGAGGTCTGAAGTCTGAGGTCTGAGGTCTGAGGTCTGAGGTCTGAAGTCTGAAGTCTGAGGTCTGAGGTCTGAGGTCTGAAGTCTGAGGTCTGAGGTCTGAAGTCTGAAGTCTGAGGTCTGAGGTCTGAAGTCTGAGGTCTGAGGTCTGAAGTCTGAGGTCTGAGGTCTGAGGTCTGAGGTCTGAAGTCTGAGGTCTGAAGTCTGAGGTCTGAGGTCTGAGGTCTGAGGTCTGAGGTCTGAGGTCTGAGGTCTGAGGTCTGAAGTCTGAAGTCTGAGGTCTCAGGTCTGAGGTCTGAGGACAGACCTTCCATCTCTGTCCAAACACAGACTCATTGTTCCCTCCCCCTCTTATCTCCACTTCAGCTCTTTGACTCCGCCTCCATTCACACCACAGACGACCAACACTTCCACTCTGTTCTCTGAGCCAATAACCCATCGCACTGCGGCAGATAACTTCCTGTTTCAGGGAAATCTTTCACATGTGGATACAAATAATAAACTTGGCTCAAATCCTCCTTGGGCTTTTAACTCGAAAATTCAAGATGGCCGCCGTTTCTGGCAAGGAAATGTTATTTTTTGCTTTCTCATGTGAATAATCAAACATTTTAACTGTGAAACTTTTGGTTCTTCATTCATAATAAATAGTTTTCAAATATATACATGTGTTTTATGCAGAACCGTTCACGACATATTTGACGTCCTCAGAGTCTAAAACAGGGTTACATTACAAAATCCTGCGACGGAAACGGCGGCCATCTTGAAATGATGAGATTTCAAGTGGCCAATGGGATTTATTTCAAACGAAACAAACGGATTGTGATGCTTGATCACTGCAGTGATCTGCTGAAGAGCTTGTGATGTGGTGGAACAGAAGGTCGGAGCAGGAAGCAGCAGAAAGGACGAGACGCATAATGTCGACATGGAGCAGAGTGTCAGAGCAAAGTCCATGAAGAACTGCTCTCAGGTCTGTTAGAGACAAAGAGTCGGTCATCACCGCAGAGTCAATGTGTCCTTTGAATCCTCTCTGTCCGTCACTGTACATCCTCTGTTCACTCCCATGAATCACTGGGGGAAGGTCACTGCGGCGTGGCCAAAAAAGACCGAAACATGCCGGGATACGAGGGCGTGGCGGCCGCTCTGAAATCACCACAGAGGAGGAATTAGCTGATATGAAGCCAGTGTTTTCTCCTGGTTTTGATGCCCGGCCAACAGCACTGTGGGGCAGAGGTGTAGTGAGCCAGACCAGACCAGACCAGACCAGGCCAGGCCTCAGAGGGAGGAGGAGAGGCGGGAGCAGGGCCAGGCCAGGGGGAAATACCAGCAGAGGTATGTCAGACAGCAGAGGAGAAAACAGCTCTGTGAGCCAGTGACTTGCTGCCGTTCACAGCCTGATGAAACCCAAAGAGACGAGAGGTCAGCGAACGCCACACAGACCTCTCCTCACCTGGGGGAAAGGTGCCTGATGGGAGGCGTTAAAGTCCGAGGACGTGTGAGATTCAAGACTCAAATTTAAAACAGTTTCTGGGTAATTATGAAACATGAAATATGAACAAATATTAAATCCAAGGATCAGTAAAAACATTTCTTCATTAAGACGGACAAGATGAAAAAGGTTTTATTATTATTTTTGCACCATTAGTGGCACAAAACTCTATAAAAATGTAACTATGACAACAGGTTCGTTTTGAGGGAACTGGTTTTGGAAGAATCATGAAAAATTACAAACTGAAAGTTTATCAGAAGTAACTGAAACTCTTGCAGCCGCCCTGAGGTGTGTGACATGATGTAGAAACGTGCAGATGTGACTCGGAGAACAGCTGGCTCTGACACAGCTCTCCTCCCTCAGAGCACGCTCACATTTCCATATATGGAGAGCTGCATCGCCACGAGAGACGCAGTTTGCAATTTTCAAAGAATGAGGAGGGAGAAGAAGCGTTGGTCTGAGGAAAGCTGAGGTGAAGATGAGGAGGAGAAGAAGCAGCAGTGACGTCCTCCGTTGCCTCGGCTCCAGTCTCAGACAGAAACACTTTGACACAGACTGAGAAGCAGCTTCCTCTCCTCTCGCCTTGTTTAGGCTGCGGCGGACGGAGGCGGAGTCTCAGAGCCACACTGACCTCTGGCAGCAGGAAACCTCACAACTCTCAGTGTGGGTTCACACACACTTTCAGTTTCAGGATTAAACTAAATGTTTTTATTAAAAAACACTGAAATGATTATTTTTCTGAAATGATCTTTGAATCACATCTTCTTCTTCTGTGGTGGTTTAGCGACATAGAGAATTAGCTCCACCAGACGTTTATTTTGATGAAACAACGGACGACGGTTCTTTAATTCTCATTTTCTTTTGCAGATTTTCTCTTTATATTTGGAGGGAAACTTCCTCCTCTTCCCTCAGACTCTGCAGTCAGTTCTAGTTTTTAATAAAATAACAAATGATTTTTCATGTGAAGTCTGGGACGTTGATGCTGTGCAGCCGCACGAGTTGGACTCCCACTCGAAGACCAGAACAACGAGACTCGCTGTGTTTCAGAGACACAGAGACGTCCTTTATGTGGACAAAGAAAACTGTCAAATCTACCATGATGCACTGCGGCAGCCACAAGTGAGACAGCTGAGGGGTGAGCTGTGTGTGTAGGATAAGGTTATCAGTGTGGGGGGGGCGTGGCTGAAGACTGTTAGCTGCTCAGTGACACTCAGCCACAGGATTGATGTCCATGATACTTTTACAGCAGAGAGAGTCACATGACACACAGCGAGGTGTGTGGTCCAGTCGCTGTGTGACGCCGTTTTTAATACAACAGCAGAGAGCAAAGATTCAGTGTCGGTGACAGTTTGTTGTTTAACTTGTTTACTTGTCTTAGCATTAGCTCGCTAGGCTAACTCACCAGCCCTCGGCTTTGTTTACAGTAGGTGTATGAACCTACTTTACCTTCTACATTGTTAAAATGTTTGTTTATTTATATGAGAAAATAGTGGATGAACTCATTGCAAAAAATAATATTTCCTTGACCCAAATGGCGGCCATCTTGAATTTTCAAGTGGCTAACGTGTTTTATCAAAAACGTCCACGTGTGAAAGATTTCCCTGAAACATGAAGTCACCTGCTGCTGAGTGACGACTGACGCAGTTTTATCCTTTTAAAAATGAATCTTACTGTGTAAAAAGTGTCTCTGCAGAACTGAACGATGTGTTCAGGTGAAATAACAGGAACCTCCCAGCTGTCAATCATCATTACAGACCTGCGACACCGTGAACACAGGTGTAAATATAGGATGCATGTTCGGCACCAAATATAGACGCCCGGGCCGTCGCATGTTACAGCAGCGCTGTGCACATTCCTCAGGCTTTTTAAAGGGGGGGGGTCAACATGCAGAGAGACCTCTGACCAGAGAGAGGCATCTGAGCCGCTGCCAAATAACCCTGATTTGCATGTCGGTCTATAACATTAGCAGACATTCAAATGCTTCAGGACGGCTCACACACACTCGTCTGTGCACGGTGTCGCTCCGCGCTCGCCAACACAGCTCAACATTTTCATAAAGGCTCAACACTGTGTGCACAAGCAAATCAGCATCCAGGAATCAGGAAGAGACGGTGACGACGTCAGGCAGCAAAACATCAGCTGAGGAGTTTCCATTTCTAGAAGCTTCCTAAATTGATTATTGGACGTGTAAACGATCAATACAGTCATTCGTTTCAAAATGGCGACACACAAAGTCCAAGTTTTTTTAAGCTTTCTGTCAAATCGATCGATTTTTAACAATTAATGAAACAAACATGATTTAAATTATGATTTTTTTTAAAAAAGAACTGTTTTATGTGACAATAAATAATAATAATAAATCTGAGTCGACTGATCTGAGTCTTAAATATTGATCGAATTGATTGAAAGATAAATCTCAAATATCAGGAGATGGACTGTCGAGTCGTATCCCTGATCAAAGACTCTGTGACGCAGCAGCAGTAACGATCGATCAGACCGGATCAACAGCAGCCTGGTCTGATCTGTGATCAGCGTCCCACAGCTCTGGTCTGATTCATGCAACAATCATCAGGTGATGTATCATCAGTTTATAAACCTGGAGTCCCAACAGATCATCCAGAAATAAATATATCTCATGTACGATAAGAATCATTTTAAACTCCTAATGAAGACCATGAGATGCAGCTGAAAGCTGACACGTAGGCCTTACATGAACAGATTTGTAGTATCAAGTTTGTGAACACTAACTTTGTCATCAGCGACTCGATTAATCAGCAGAAAATTTATCTGTAACAATTTTGATAATCAATAGATCAATGAAGTCGTTTACTAAACATAAAAAATGTTTCTCTAACGTGTTTGAACAGATTTCCTGTTTCATGTCAGTGAGACGAAGCGTTGGCCGAACAAAACGAGACATTTGAAGACGTCACCGTGGGTTCAACATTTTAACGACTAAATAATTAATCGCAAAAATGATCACAACTCCTCCTCCAACCAGATCAACCATCGACCCTGATACCACCTACAGTTTGTAAACAAAGATGGACGTCGCCTCTGTGACGTCGCCCTCAGGTTTCTGAAGCTCAGAGTGAGCTGCTCTACCGTCGCCATGTTGGCAGCGTCTGACTCCGCCCCCTAACTCCCAGCTAATCCAAATATGGTCAAAGAGGAGGAGCCTGTGTGGAGCTCAGACTGCATGTGGCAAGCATACCCTCACCCACCTGTCACTCAAAGAGGCCACGCCCTCAATCCTCCATAACTGTAGTCCTTAATAAAATTTAAACAGGTGAGTTATATAAACAGGTGAGTTATATAAACAGGTGAGTTATATAAACAGGTGAGTTATATAAACAGGTGTCATGAAGGAGGAAATCAGCTCTAGAGACCAGAACAGTTTCTGTACCAGGCTGTAAACATGTTTATTTCTGCTGTAAAGTTGGACATTTTAACATGGGAGTCTATGGGGACTGACTCACTGTTGGAGCCAGACTCTAGTGGTCGTTAGAGGAACTGCAGCTTCCGGTTCTTCGGTGTTGATGCTTGAATACGACCCATAGAAGCGTCTCCTGAAATAACGCCCCCACGACAGCAGGCGTAACGGACCTTGGTTGTCATGGTTACAATAATAAACACACGGGCTGTACAGAGAGCAGCGTACCTACTTTCGTCGCCACGGTGATTTGGGTTAAAATAAGTTGATGCACCTCTATGACTTCCAGCTCGTTTCTTAAACAAAGACCAACATGAAACTAAATTCTCACTCAGGTGTTAATCAATAACTGATTCATCAAAACATAAAGAGTGTTAACTGAATAAAATGAGATGCAAAGTATAATTACAGTAGACACTATATAATTATTAATTAAAACTCTTATTTTAGACTTTATTATTTCTATCAAGACGCATCAGACTCAGGTGAGACTTTTAAATGTAGAAAAGCAGCAAAGCATTCTGGGAGAAGATGGAAGTAGAGAATCATTAATTAACATTAATTAACGTTGTCAGCTCTTTAGAAATGAAGCTGTAACATTATGGCTCCTGGCTGAGTGACAACACATCTTCTCATTATTTATTATTTGTGAAAATATTAATCATTAATTGACTGATCATTAATCGATACCAGAAATTATTCACTTAATTGCTTTAAGTAATTAAAAAATTTAAAAATACCAATATTTGGTTACTTTTTGTCCCTTTAACTTTCTGTGCTGCAAAATAAATTCCAATATTTTATTTTATGACTCAGCCAAAAAAGTAATTTAAAGTAATTTGTCACTTCCACCAAGCTTTTGTAAATATTTAAAATATGTTAATATATATTGTTTTCTATTTTTATTTGACCAAGTAAACTGAGAATCTTCAGCACAAACTTCCCTTCAAGATGAATAAATTCTTTCTTTTTTATTCTCTGTAGGTTAAAAAATGTAGATTGATAAGAAAAAATATTTTTTTGGCAACTTGAAATTGGTATCCATGTCATGATTAGAAATTCAATAAACTGATCAGAAAGAAAATCGATCTTACCTTCACTTGTGCGACCGGGACGTCCTGGATCTTCTCAGCGGCTCCGATGTCCTCCACAGCCGGAGCCGGAGCTTCTGGCCGCGGGGAGACTTCAGGCTCGGGTCGGAGCTGCTCTCCCAGAGCTCTGGACGGAGGGATGTCGTCTCCGTAGCCGACTTTAGGCTTCTTGTTCCCGGCTGAGGAGGAGGAGGAGGAGGCGTCGGGCTTCTTGCTGAGGAGCGACGAAGCGAAATAAATGGCAACGACGGTGAAAAGGATGGCGGGAATGACGACGGTCGGGTCCAGATCCATGATGGTGGTTTAATGAATGAAAAGTGTAAATGGTCAAAGTGTGTTTTCAGGAGAGTGTGTGCGCGTCAGAGAGGAGGACGGTGTGTGTTAATCAGGCTGCAGTCACACACACACTGAGCTGCGTCTCCACACGGTCTGACCTCATCAGCTGAGCCGACTCAACAGCTGGCACGAAACACACCTTCCGCTTTGGTTTCACATTAAAAGCCGCTACAGGATATTGCCAGCGGGTTTTCACAATAAAATGTCAAATGTCGTGTGTTTTTGCCAAAATACACACAAGACACAAACCTTTCAAATTAAGACAAAAAAGCTTAAATTTAAAAATGAAATAAAATAATGATTTCATTATTATATTTATTTTTTTATATAATTAAATTTCCTGTCATCATCACAGCTCCTGTCGTTACGATTCAATAAGAACACATTAAGACAAGTTATAGTCTACTTTTAACTGATCATAATTTCAAGGTAAGTCTTTAATTATGAGTAAATTAGGAGAAACCTTATTTTTAATCAATATAAAACAGTAAAACATAAAAAATGCCAAATACATAGTAAGATACAAATAGCTGATTAAACAATAATGAAACTCATCGTTACTCATATTCCTAAAAACAGCTCGGTTTATAACAAAATCACTGCAGAACTTTATTAAAAACTATATTCTTCTGGTTTAAATGAAAATTGATCCGACACGTTTCGAGTCATAGAAAAGATTTTATTGACCAACAAAATGAAATTTATCACATCCGGGTCTCAAAAACGTTAACAGGCTCTTCTCCTCATCAACATTTAACCTGTGACCACATCCATCCTGCAGCTCACAACACACACATGTAGTAAACCTCGTCAGACCACGTCAGACCACGTCAGACCTCGTCAGACCTCGTCAGACCACGTCAGACCTCGTCAGACCACGTCAGACCACGTCAGACCTCGTCAGACCACGTCAGACCACGTCAGACCTCGTCAGACCTCGTCAGACCACGTCAGACCACGGAGGAGGAAATCCTTCGAGACCTTCCCCTCGAGGCAGAAGGAAGGCACCATGTGACCGACCTCGGTGCCTTAAATTCAGCTCAACGACAGATAAAAACACCAAACACAGAAACACGAGCTCCGCCTCAGTCAGTCACACACACTCCACAAACTTATTAGGCACTTTAGTCTAAAGCGACAGATGAACATCGACTGCACAGACACAGCGATTCAGAACTGCGTGTGAAGTTGACGACGGGTTCAGAGAAGCTGGAACAGACTGTTCTCTGGTTTCAGTCCTTCACTTGGATCTCCTGCTGTGGACGGCTGATCAGACACAAGACATTTGAGGACGTCACTGTCAGAGATTGTGGCGGCCATTTTTCACTGATTTCTGACGTTACATAAAGCAAACGATCAATTTATTGAGAAAACAACAACAAGCTGGAAACTAACGAATACACAAATATTTGAATCATTTCTACATATGTAGCTTTTTTACTTTGTTTAATTTATTCTTAATATTTCTGAGGATTTGGGTATTATTATGTATTTTTATATGCGTTTATTTTTTTTTAACAATATCGTAAATATACAACTTTCAGTCAGTTTCAGTGAAAATTGTCCAAGACGACGCCCTCAAGTGTCACGCAACAGTCACAACGCAGAGACGCTCAGGTTTAAAGAGCGAGCGAATCAATCGAGCTTTAACTGGCAGATTCATCAATAATAATAATATTCATTAGTTTTAATCCCGATTCGACTCCATGTTGAACAAGCTACAGTAAATCAGTGATAAGTGTCTCGACCTCACGGCAGCGTGAAACAAGATGGACGCCAAAAAGTGGAATCACAGTCTCTCCCACTCCGACGTCAGCTGAAGCTCGGCTGTTATTCACAGAGAGGCAGAACCTGAAGAAAAGCTCATTAACACCGTCCACCTTTCTTCCACCCACGTCCCGCCCTCTGCTGTCCAGCTCAGGTACACGACTCACGGCGAGCTGCTGCACCTGGCGACAGCGTATGGCACAAAGACACCGAGCTGCTGCTTCCAGTGTTAACACACCTACAGCTCTTTGTGTGTGTGTGTGTGTGTGTGTGTGTGTGTGTGTGTGTGGCCTTTAACTGCTTTGTTTCATTAAAGCTGGGCAACTAAAGTGACTTTCAATTCCAGCATCAAGTTAAATTTCCAAGGCAGGTACAAGTTTTCAAGACAACACATCAGAGCGGATCTTTATGAAGAAATGGGGGGGGGGGGGGGGGCCTCGAGTTTCACGGCAGTCTGTGCAATAACTGGCAGCAACAAGGCTGATAAAGACGGAGCTGATTAACAGTGATGAGCAGCTCGACCCTGTAAAGAGATCCATCGTCCTCCAGACAGACTCACATTCACCTGACAGGTGCGAGGAGGAAGGACTGACTGATGTGTTCCTCAGGCGGCGTCCACACTCACACGTTTTCATATTAAAACTAAAACCGATCTCCGTCCAGACTGACACACCTGATACATACACATGTAGACATGAGCGATCGCCTACACTGAGCATGTGCGAGCCGGCGTAAACAGGAAGCTGATTGTCTACTCTGCAGTTGGTTAGCCCCAGAGTTTTCAAAATAAAACGGGTCCAGCAGAGTTTCTGAAAGTCTCCGTTTTCTTGGCTGGAAAACTCGGGAGTCGTGCGGAGGGGAAGAGTAAACGTAGAAAAAGAGATGCGTTTTTAAAACACAAACGCAGCAGTGTGGACGAAGCCTTAAAGAATCCGTCTGAACTTCTCCTCACAAGTGTTATGTTTGTGTCTGAGCCCGATTCCTCTCCCTCCTCTGGCCCACAGAGGAGCTGCAGTTAGGAAGGAAGGGGGGAAAACAGAGTATCAACTACAAACTGAAGCTCAACCACACTGGTGAACATCTGGAGTCACTGCTGCTCTGCTAAGCTAATGCTAGGCTAGTCACGTTCGTTTCATAGCATGACTAGTTTAGTTTTACTAGTTTTTATCCTCCACTGGATTCAGCTTCTGTCTTATAAAACAAATGAATTACCAAGATGTTAGTTCACTGACGTCTATATTTATATGATTTGTGGATCAATCCGCCGCTGAAAATAGTCCTATCTGGAGAACTAGTTGACTTACTTTATTATTTTGACATCTGTATAAACAAACAGACTCATAATATATCAGGGGGGGTTTAAAACTTCACTATAATATTTAAAATATTCCTCTCTCTCTTTCTCATCAGTGTTTTATTTATACCTTTTAATTTTATCCACATTAATCTCAGTTTGAATTCGTCATATTTTCTGTTGTAGTGTCTCTTGATATGAGTATAATATTAAAGAGGGTGTTTCTGCAGCTTCAACACATTAAATTTAAGACTTTTTCATATCACATTAAATGCGCTTAAACAGCAGTTTTACAGTGGCACAAGATAAAGTATTAAAGTTTGATGTAGGGACAATATGGCTTAATTATTACTCAGTACTTCTCCACAGAATAAAACAATAATTCCTGATGATATAATGAATGAAACCGATGCGACCTGAACCTCGATGGTTGGATTCACCAATTAAAATGTTTCTGCTGAAGTCAGAAGGCAAGAGAAAATGTTTACGAAAATATTTTCAAAATCTTTTAAGGCCTTTTTTTGTGCAAGATAAAAAAAACAAACAGATAGGATCAACACACACTGCTGTGATGTCATCGCTCATTAACACCAGTTTGCTGCTGTGAAACTAGAGGCCCGAGTGTTTGATGGTGTTGGTGCTGGAGGTTCTGACCATGAGCTTTAGAACAGGGCGCATGTTAAACTACAGAAACCAGACTGCGTTTCATCTCCTCCGATGACGCCACGTCTCAACACGTTCAATATTCCACTCCGTCCTCCGCAGCTCAAACTCACGTTAGGAAGCAGCTTAGAGAGTTTTAAAGCTCAGAGCGAGGCTCCACCCCCCTCGTGACCTCACCACCATCATGGTTCCCTCCATGTCCTCACACTACTGAAGCTACACAGACAAACAGATATTGATTGGTGTTGAAAAGCACAGTGGTGGCAGGTCTCCAGCCGGCCCACACCCCAGAGGACCCCCCCCTCCCTAACCTACACCAGCGGCAGCCATCTTGTCTCTGAAGGCGGGCATGTGACTTTCGCTTGGGGATCCGGACATTTACCTAAACTAGATTCGAAGCAGCTGGAGCTGTGGGTCAGTTTGTGAGTGGAGGGGGGGGGGGCAGGTGGAGGTCGGACGGAGGCCGGAGGTCACCGAGACGAGCTCCTCTCCTTGCTGACGCAGTCGTCCTGGCTGCTGGTGTCTCCGTTGGCCGTCATGCCGCAGGTGCGTCTCTTCTTCCTGCGGTGGGACATGGCGTCGCCCTCGGAGCCGGACTCCGCCTGCAGCAACACAGAGAGCAGACGCTGTGACACACGTGCAGTTACAACATGAGTGTTACATTACAGCGCCGGAGGTCTGTCACATGTTGGCAGCTGCTGGCGGTGCTGTCTTCAGACCGACTGTCCCCGCTGACGTGACGGACGCTGTGTTCGGACTGTGGGAATTTATATAAGCAGGGATTGTAACAGTCTGTTGACTCGACTGCACAACTTTACATCCCACACGCTGCAGGAAGACGCCGCCTCAGCCGAGAGTCACAGAGAAACACAGGACTGAGGGTGTGAACCGGCCTGGAGTTCTGCTTTGAATCTGAAATTTCAGCCCAGACCAAAGATTAGACATTGACCGGATATTCAGATGCTGCTGCTCAGGTTCTGACTAAAACCCAGAACAGATACACGTCACTTCTCAGGGCTGTGTCCTGACTTCCAGGCAGATACTGGGTTTCAAAGTTTTTCTTATTGTCTATCAGTCACTAACTGGTCTGGGCCCTAAATATACGGAGCTTTCAGCCATGATGCTGCCCCCTGCTGGAACCATCTGGAACCAGCTCCCAGAGGGTCAGAGGCTGCTCTTTGCTCCTCCGTCTTTTCTTTTAATCTCTGCACCTTAATGATATAATTGTGTTTTTATGCTGTTTTCTTATTGTGCTTATTACTTGTATTTTGATGCTTCTTTTATTTCTGTTAAGCACATTGAAGCTCTGTGTTTGATAATGTGCAATACCAATACATTTGCCTTGCCTCCTTCTCCTTGGCCTCAACACCTGAACCAAACCCAGGGCCCCCAGCGCCAGCTGCCTGGGCCTGGGGGGGGGGGGTCCATTATCCCTTCGTGAATCTACTTCCTGTCACTGCTCAAGGGCTGGACAAACAAAAGGGGAAAGATGTAGGTGAACCATCAACTAAAAAACAATAAGCAGAAGCACTGAATAAAGGCCAGAGGGGTTTCTGCATAACATTATGATGTCACAGTAAGGATTGACCTTTGACCTTTTCGATATAAAATGTCATCACTTCACCATTTTACCCTTTTAGACACATGTCTGAAAAATTGTCATAATTAGTGAATGAATTCTTGAGTTATGGTCAAAAACATATTTTGTGAGGTCACAGTGACCTTTGACCTTTCAACCATCAAAATCTAATCGGCTCATCCTCGAATCCGAGTGAAGCTTTGAGATAAATCTGAAGAAACGAACGACCTGGGAACGTAATAACTAAACTTGGTGACAACGCGGTGACATAATTAATAAAAACACTTGCATCAGAGTCGGAGTCAGACGAGCTGGAGGAAGATGATGACGAAGAGTCACTGGAGCTGTCTGATGCGATGCCCGTCGACTCCTGCAGGTCCACTTTGTCCGCCAGCGCTGCCAGGTCGGGCCTCTCCTGCTTCAAGATGCTGCAACGACAAATCAGGTCAAGGTTCAGTGCGACCCTGCCCACACGAGACACAGATCACACGCCGACGTGGCGAGGTCGCCGACCTCCAACAGGAAGCCACTAGAGGAAGAAAACTGCCAGTTCGAAAATGAAAATGGCCACTTTTCATTCTCATCTAGAATCAATTTAAAAACCAGAAGACGGAAAATAAGACACTAACAACAACTAAGAGAAATAATGAGACTGTGGTTGGACAGCTCGGGGACACAGGGACTCCTCAGAGATCGATCCTTACCGATACCACTTCCTGGAGAGCTTGGGTCGTCCTCGGACTGTTTTGTGCCACACGATGGGGAAGTTGGTCGTGCTGGCGAAGTTCTGAGTCACTGCGATTGTCGTGTCCAGGTTGAGGACGACGTGCCACCATCCACCTGTGGACACACAGCTAGTTACCATTAACATCAGGGGAAGAAAAACAAATCTAAACATGACTGGATATCAGATCTGATTGGTCGTGACATCAACGATCAATCAGCTCTGATGTTTGGAGCCGCTGGAACAAACCTCAAACTTCTATTGGTGCAGACTGAGGCACCAGGTGCCCGACAGGTAACCCACAAGAAGTATGTTCAATATATATTTATATTATTTCACAGGTACAGAAACATTAATGAAACAACAAGGTCAGTGACACTGTCATTCGTTCTCATGTTGTATTCACCACTGGTAGTCCAGGCTGATGAGAGCCAATCAGGAGAGACCGTGGGTGTGACCTCATCGTTTACAGAGGTCTCACTTTCTGTCGATACTACAACACAACCCCAGCGTTTTCAAAATAAAACTAAACCCCAGAGTTTTCAAAATAAAACTCAACCCCAGAGTTTTCAAAATAAAACACCACTCCACGGTTTTCAAAATAAAACACAAACCCAGAGATTGCGAAATAAAACGCGGCCAGGAGAGTTTCCAAAAGTCTCAGTTTTCGGGGCTCGAAAACTCTGGAGTCTTGTGGACGGGAGGAGGAAACGGAGAAGAAGAGATGTGTTTTAAAACGTAGTCGTGTGGATGTGGCCTATATATTTCAAACAATGTAAATACACAGTCATTCCCTCCTGTGTCTGTGTGTCTAATCTACAGTCACACAGGTGAAGTCTCAATCCTGGACCGACGCCCAACGAGCAGCTGAGGGTTTAATCTGTCCTCATCACCATCAGCTCTGGTAGCATTAGCTGGAACTAGGTCACATCCGTTTCACTGTCTGTTGTCACACAGCGCTGTCTACAGTGCCAACACACCTGTTAGGTCGCACAGGTGCTGAGCTACTCTGGATTGGCACTGAAAGAAAAAAAAAAGACCAGTCTGGGTTCTGATTGGCCGGCTTGTGAAACAGGACAAACACCACTCACCCATGACCTCCGGGAAATGTCTGAGAATGTTTTGAAAACGCTGCGTTCGTACTTTGATTTTTGGTAAACCAATCTCATGTACGACAGAGGCTTATTTTAGAAAATGATACTTCTTCACTGACCAGGCACAAAAACGGTCTCTCCGGGTTTCTGGAGGATCTCCAGCGGCGTGAACTCCGGGGGCCAGTTGGGCTGCTGCGTTCGGGGATAGACCACGTTGAACCAGGTGATGGCCTCGTCCTGCTGGTTGCCTCCGTCCTCTCTGGTCACTTTGATCAGCTCTCGGGGTGTGTTGGTGGGGAACAGACACCACCTCTTGTGACCCTGAACCAGGGCGTTCCAGGCGCTGGTGCCCAGCGGGTCGATGTGGATGCCGGTGCCGGAGCGAGCCGGGCCCATCACAAACCATCTGTGGAGGAGACGAGATGTTCTGTGTCACCAGGTAAACTCGTGACATGTGAAAGATTCCTTCAGTACCATGAAAAGTGCCATTTTGTGAGGTCACTGTGACCTTGACCTTTGACCTTTAGCAACCAAATTCAAATCAGTTCGTCCAGGTGAACTTTTGCACCAAATTAGAAGAAATTCCCTCACGGCGTTACGGTGATATTGAGTTCACCAGGCCAAAATCATGTTTTGTGAGGTCGCTGTGACGTGACCAAAGTATCGTGTAAATAAATAATGAAATGCTCACGAGCTTGTCACTCTGACACTGAGCCGCTTTGTTGTTGATTAAGATGAAAAATAAATAAACAAAGATCAAACCTGTACGGCGGTCTGCGCTTCTCTCCTGCAAACTGGAACAGGTCGTCCCTGAAGAAGACGGGGACCTGGTAGTCCTCCAGCAGCTTCCGGCGTTTGGCGTGTTCACCGTAGCTGCTGTCGAAGATGTAGAGCGGGCTGTCGTCCCTGGTGCTCTCCAGGTACTCCACGTAGTACTTCATCTTCATCTTCACCGAGTATCCGTCGTTGTCCTCCCCACACTTGAACTTCTGGTTGCGGTATTTGCGTTTGAGGCGCTCCATAGTCCATTTCTCTCGGGCGGGCCAGGTCGCCTGGGAGTTCAGCAGGACGACGGGTTTGTAGGGCCGCTCGAAGCGCTGGATGAACTCTTCAGGACTGAGGTGGAGGGCGTCCGCGCGCTCTACGTTGTCCTGTAACACAGCATATATCAGTAAAGAGTGTGCCGTTCTGAAGGCATGTCCAAAATCCCCAAAGCCTCTTCCGTCCATGTGGAAGACAAAATATTCAATTACAAGAGATTTTTAACTGTTTCACCAGTTGAGGCTCTACTTTCTAATCCTTCAACAAGGTCACTTTTAGCCTCCATCCCATTTCTCTTTCTGATATTATAAAACATGGGAAGTACAAACTGGGGCTGATATCAGTGCAAAGGGTGTGTGCATGTGAAAACACATTCTTGCGTTGAGGAAAGCAGGTCAGTGCTGTAATCAACTGCTTTGTTTCCCTCTGGTTTAAACAGCTCTGTTGAAACCTGAGGACACACCCTTACTGTTCACCCACCAACGCCACATCCAGTGAGGTTATATCTCAACTCACTTTGCTTGGTCTGCCAGCTGCTCTAAGTGTTACACCTTTTAAACTGCTCTGACCACAGCTCTCCATTTTGTAGTTTTATAGCCGTTTACATGACACTAGCAAGATTAACATCAGGATGCAAACCTGCAGTCAGGCGTCAATATGAACATCGACTCTGGTTTTAATTGCTTTAATCTAAGAAATCCCGTTTTAGAGCAACTTCAGTGAACGTGATGGAGGACAAACTCCACAGTCCTTATTTTGTTTGAAAATGTTTTCCATGGAGTTAAAATGAGAAATCCAAATGAAATCAAGTGTATCTTCCACAGTAAGTCTGTTTAGTACAAAAA
The DNA here is from genome assembly GCF_021018895.1 of Seriola aureovittata. Classification (NCBI taxonomy): domain Eukaryota; kingdom Metazoa; phylum Chordata; class Actinopteri; order Carangiformes; family Carangidae; genus Seriola; species Seriola aureovittata. The sequence continues at coordinate 24,662,052 of NC_079380.1, forward strand.
AATCCCTATTTTTCTTACTGTCCTTCTGTTGTGTCACAAGTAAACACTATCCAGGGAAACATAAAGAGGCAATTTTGCACTAAACTCACAGAAACTTTGAAAGATATCCTCTTGATTTATCTAAGTCACCCTTCACTAGCTGTAGATAAACTTGCAGGACACAAGGATGTTGATTTTGTCCTCCTTCACTTACAATCTAATAAGGGATCCCTTATAGTCCAGTATGAACAGGAGGAATGATGACAGCAAACAAAAACTGACCTGACTGTTGATTTAAGACAGACCTGAAAAAAAGTAATTCACTACATTAAAACTGGCTGCAACACACAAACTAGCTTTTACAAAGAGATGATGCCGTGATGATGTTTACATCAACTGATGGGAGTGACTGTTGTGTTCATGACTGAACCAACCGAATGAGTTTTAATAGATGCACAACTATAAATACGTCACACAATCTGGAAGTTTCTTGTGCAGTTGAACATATTATAGGTTTTAACATATTTTATTTGTTTCTGGGGTGAAAATAAGTAAATCTAACCTCTGCATCAAGCCGTTCTTCAACTGAATGAACTTGTACTTTTTATTTCCTGAACCTCATCGTACTTTGTTAATACTAAAGTAGCATTAATTGGAAAAACTCAAGTAAAGTTTAAATACCGCAAAATTATACTTACTTGAGTAAATTGGTTACCTAATCATATTTCAATTATCAATACAAGCTATAAATCAACTAATAAATTATGATGCATTACTACATATTTACTGCTTTTAAATCTGTTTCACTTTAAACAGCTGCAACCTTACAGTGATGAACCCATTAATCCATCACTAATTATATCACTATAATATAATATTCATTATTTTGAAATGGGCCATTCTGCATAATGATTATTTTTATCTCTGGTACTTTAAATATATATTGATGTACTTATGTACTTTTGCTTGAGTAAGATTTTCAGAGCAGTGTTTTTACTTGTAACAGAGTATTTTTACGTTGGTGTTTAAACATGAAGTATGTGATACAGTAGGAGGAAGTATGCAGGGGCTGGAATGAAACTAACTGGGTCACAGAATTTGTGGTAACACCGGCTCCTCTGTAGCTCGGTGTCTACGTGACAAGCTGCACTCCTGCCGTAGCCACTGTTAGCTTAGCTTTCAATGCTACATTGACAGTTACCTTGACGGTGCGGTGTGACAGGTCGAAAGTCTCATGATAACCGTGTTTTATCCAGTCTAATGAATCCTTCAGTTCGGGTCTGGCGCTCCGTTTCGCCTCTTTAATCCTCTTCTTACTCTTATGGTTCATTCCTCCTCCTGGCTTTGTCGCTGCTCAGCTAGCTATCGAGCTAACCCGGCGATACCACACAAACACATTCACTAGCCTGCTCTGGTAGCCGGCTAGCTGCGCTGTTCTCACACTCTCTACTTAACCGTTTAATAAAGTCAACAAAACCACAAGTCGGTTAATGTGTTCAACTGGTCCTCAAGTCTGTACCAACAGAAACAAGAACACTGTGAACGCCTGCCTGGATGGTACAGTTTGGAAAATAGCTAATAAGAGCAGCTAGCTGCCTGGCCACACAATGCTTTTGCAACTGATTGACGTAATTAGCACCCGCCCATGTGGTAGAATAGAAAGCTCATTGGCTTACAGCGCCTACGAAAGCAGAGCATTGATTGGCTGAAGAGTAGAATAAGCCTTCCCGCCAGGCATATACGTGGATTTGATTGGCTGTTAACACGTCCTTCTTGTGATTGGAGTCGGTGCGGAAATAGACATAAGGCATGGCTGCTGCGGGTGTTATATCAGTATACACATTAATGAAAGTAGTTGATATTAACTTCTAATCAGGAGACAAAACTCCGGAATAATAACATGGCGATGCAATTATGTGTTTTTTAGGCTATTAGCTTACACGATGGCGCACAGTGGAGCCGAACCGCCTAGCATAGCTTACAAAGTTTTCACGTTTGAAGACAATAAGAAAAACAGACAGGAGTCACTGTCAGTCTCCATACCCGAGGTCTGTTTGTCTTTCTTAATACACCGTCATACTGCATGAACGGCCATTTATAATATGAATATATGTGAAACTGACTTTGACACAGCCGGTGTGTCGGTGCTGTGTTGTTGTCTCACGGAATCAAGGTGCTATCTCTTCAAGAATATATGAAATTAAGTTTATTAGATAAACATAGATGGTCTGCAGCCGGCCAGATAGACTGATATTAGATAATTATTATTATTTTAAATTAGCCGTGGATCATCGGTAGAGACTACCGATGATCCACGGCTAATTAAAAAAAAAAAATCTTATCAATCGACTAATTGTTTCTGTTCAAATTCAATCCCAACTAAAGCTTTTTTCTTTCTGAGCTTTCAATTGTTTCGACACAGTCGTGGAGTCCGTTCGGTTGTCATGGAGTTGCCATGGAGATGGATTAGGATCTCATCAGCTGTTACAATTACATGTCATTTTATTTTTGTAACTCACTTCACTGATGAAGACCATGTGATACACTTGAAAGCACAAGATGAAGTTAGTGCGGACCCTGAGTTGTGATGGTTTTTTGACAAAATATATTATGTTATGTTATTAACATTTTATTCTTCAAGAAGACTCTATGATTCTGATTTATGAATTTATATTGTGCTTACATGGTTCATATTCCTAAATTACTTTGGTGTTGGGGTACCAGGGGTCCAGTTGCATATTTTGGGGACCCCTGGTACCAGGACCCTTTGTGGTCCATGTGGAGGATGTACAGTAGTTTTATATGCGGATTTTCAGAAGCTTCCAACTGTTAGTATGTTGTGTCCGAACTTCAAACAGCCTTGTACATTTAGGATTTCATAAGTAAAACTGATGAAATAATATTAATGTTAACAGTAAAAGTTAGGGTTAGATAAAACTGATGAACATGCTGGTTTATGTTTTGCTGTCACTGGTTGCTCGGTGACGACCCGTGATCCTCTCTGTCAGGTTCTGGATCCACAATATGGCATGTATGTGTGGCCTTGTGCGGTGGTGCTGGCTCAGTATCTGTGGACACAAAGAGAAGCGTTGAAAGACAAGACAGTGCTGGAGGTGAGGAGAATATTTCTGTTTGGGCTTTAAAAACAATAAATCAAAAACTACTATAAAAACAATAAAAATAAGACAATAATAACAGGAACTGAGGAAACACTGGAAAACAAAGATAACGACAGAGTGATAAAGATATAATAATAAAATACTAAAACAGATGTGAGTAAAACCAGAAATAAAAACAGGGTGTTAGAGGGAAAACTATCCAGAAAATAATTATGAAATGAAATAATAAACAGTAAAGTATATGATTAAATAGAAAGATAAGTGATAAAATTCCATTGAAAGCCAGACTGAAGTGGCAGGTGTTGAGTTTTGAAGCAGCTGTAGTTGAGAAGTTCTTCAGGAGAGCAGAAATCAGAGCGTTACAACATTCGATCCTGCAGGTAATCAAAGCCGTGGCCACGTCTCTCTCTCCACAGCTCGGTGCAGGTGTGAGTCTCCCAGGTGTGGTGGCTGCCAGGTGCGGAGCAAAGGTGATCCTGTCAGACAGCGCTAGGACTCCTGTGTGTCTGGAGAACTGCAGGCGCAGCTGTGCAGCTAACGGCCTCCACGATGTGGAGGTGTTGGGTCTCACCTGGGGGGAGGTCTCCCCGGATCTCGTTCTGCTTCCTGAGCTGGACGTCATCCTGGGATCAGACGTTTTCTACGAGCCTCAAGGTAGATCTACAACCACTTCCTGTTGCATCGTAGCATCATCAGGGGGAGGAGGATTGTCTGAGCAGGTTTGAGGAGGGTCTGCTCCACCTGATAGGAGGAGCACAGGAAATTATAAATTATATTTCCTATTGCCATTAGGTGGCGCTATGAGTATTACTAAATATGGGCATGAAATAATATTAATGTTAACAGTAAAAGTTAGTGTTAGATAAAATTATAAAGGATATAAAAATGATATTTGAATAAACTGTATGTCAAGTATTAAAATGAATACACATGTAAAATGTACAAATGTCACAGTTTAATACAAACTACATACAACATATATATTATATATATATAACACAAACTAACTGAACATTTGAAACCTGTCTCAGATTTCGAAGACGTTCTGGTGACTGTTGCTTTTCTTCTAAGAAAGAACCCCAGAGCCCGGTTCTGGACCACGTACCAGGAGAGAAGGTAAACCTCCTTTGTTTCCATGGTGACGGTGGTGATGGTTGTCAGTGAATCATGGATGTAGAGACGAGACATCACTGGATCTCTGTGGTGCTGAAGAAAACTTAAACACAGGAGGATTCTGAATAAGTGTGGTTTTCACTGAGGTTTAACCCTCCCCCTCTTCCTCTTCTTCCTCCTCCTCCTCTTCCTCTTCTTCCTCCTCCTCCTCCCTCTCCTCCTCTTCCTCCTCCTCCTCTTCCTCTTCTTCCTCCTCCTTCCCCCTCTTCCTCTTCCTCCTCATCCTTCTCCCTCCTCTTCTTCCTCCTCCTCCTCCTCCTCCTCTTCTCCCTCCACCTCCTCCTCCCTCTCCTCCTCCTCTTCCTCTTCCTCCTCCCTCTCCCCTCTCCTCCTCCTCCTCCCTTTCCTCCTCCTTCTCCTCCTCCTCCTCCCCCCTCTCCTCCTCCTCCTCCCTCTCCTCCTCCTCTTCCTCCTCCTCCTCTTCCTCCTGCTCCTCCCACTCCTCCTCCTCCTCCTCCTCCTCCTCAACCTCCTCCTCCTCCTCTTCCTCATCCTCCTCCTCCTCCTCCTCCTCCTCCTCCTCCTCCTCCTCCTCCTGCAGTGCTGACTGGTCCATTGAAGCGCTGCTCCACAGGTGGAGTCTTACCTGTGTGGACATCCAGCTGGAGGAGTTTGGTGCTGATAGATCTGAGCTGGCTGCATCGACTCTACCAGGCAACCACAGCGTCCAGATGATGATGGTCACGCTGAGGACAGAAGACGTTGGACTGTAACAGACCGAACGTCTCCTGGAGGACGCTCCGGGGAAATAACAAGACGCCTCGTCCTGTTTGTCAACAAATGTTTAATTGTCAGGGCGGGTCACGAGAAGCACTCCACCTCTCTGTGAAGGCAGAGGTGGAGGGAGATGTTTCACTGCAGAACAGAAATAGTCCTGAGGTAAAGGTCACTTTTTACATGTTCATTAAAAATGCATTTGAAGTGTGTGTGTACTCGTGTGACGCATCTTTGGAGAGAAACATTCCTGTGATTCAAACCTTTTCAAGATCCAATGACAACAGCAGGAGCAACCAACGCCTCCGTCAGACCAACAACTGACAAACAATCAGGAAAGTGATGCGTCTCACCCGTGAAGCCTCGTACTCCTGCACCAACCAACAACATCCTGACACAAAGTCTTGTTACACTGGCAAAGGTGCACAAAAGTATTTAGTCCAAAAACACGTTTCCATCAGTAAATACACACCCACCTGCTGCATCGTTTCAAAACATCCAGCAGACGTAGTTTTATAACCCTGGACTGCACAGTGTTGCCACACGACAACTTCCTACCGTTTAGAAACAAATGTAAACACTGATCGGCCTTGACATAGAAGCTGTGGCTTTGTTTTAAACACTTATGTATGGGACGAGTTACGCGCCAAAATTTGGCGGAAGAGTAATAATAAGCCAGAAGGAATATTAACCTGAGGCTCTCCTCTACAGCTATTCTAGCTGTAGAGGAGAGCCTCGGAGCTGAGCACCCGTGGCACTAATAAAAGTTATATAAGCAGCAGTAATAGGGTCAGTAATGTAGAGGCAACTGTAGTGCTCATACTGATAAACAGTAGTGATGACGGCTGTTACAGTCTCCAAAACTAAAGCTCAAAAGGGGCAGGAGGCTGCAACACATGTAAAAAGGACACCAGACAAGAATAATTTTTCACCCAAGCTTTATTGAAATACCCCCAAAAATATATTAAAATAAATAAGTTTATCAACCTAAACCAAAGGAAACAAAAAGGACTGGTGACCCCGGCCAAAATAAACAAGACAGGAAAACGCTGGGCCAACCACGCAGTGGGCCGTCGCTCCCAGCACTTCCTCCTAGACTACCTAAACCCAACTTAACCTAAAACAAAAGACGAATAACATGACTACCCGTAATCTCCGGCCTGAAATAACATAAACTAAAATAACAAAACCCCACCGCACCTAACTGTGCGTGGAGGAACGAACCGCTTGGAGAAGGAAGAGAGGACAAAGAACCCTCACCCAGGTACAGCTGTCTGTGTCTGTGTCTCCTCCCCCCAGTCTCTGTACTCTCCGCCCCTCTTATCCCCTCCCTCTGTCCCTGAGTGCTGATTGCACCCAGGTGTGCACCCAGGTGTGCACCAGGCAGAGGGAACTGGGAGACATGAGTAGCAGCGAGCGAGGACAGGACACCACACAACCAGGGTGCACGTAACAACGGCTAATAACATTAATAACAATCATTGTTAATTATAATAAATTTGAGCAGGTTTAGCAGCAGGTGCTTCATCTGGAACCATTTGAAGGCTTTTAATACGAGCACGTGGCCAAAAAACAAAACGTTACAATAATCAAGTCTTGATGAAACGAAAGCATGAATTAAGATTTCAGCATCAGTCTTAGATAGAAAAAGACCCAATCCTAGCTATGTTACGTAGATGAAAAAAGGCGGTCTTGGTGATATCTTTAATGTGCTGATCAAAGGAGAGGGAAGAATCGAAAGTAACACCCAGATTTTTGACTGTCAGACTATGAGAAATAACACAGTTATCAAGAGTTAATGTTAATTGATCAAACTGGTGTCTATGTCGAGTCGGGCCAACGACCAGCATCTTGGTTTTATCAGAATTTAGGAGCAAAAACTTATGAGACATCCAGACAAACAGACCTCTAGATTTATAATCTGAGAGGAATCATACACATACAACATACAACTGAGTATCATCATCATAACAATGGAAATTAATTCCATAACTGCGAATAATTTGACCAAAAGGAGAAATATAGAGAGAGAAAAGCAGAGGGCCAAGAACAGAGCCCTGGGGTACTCCATGTTTCACAGCAGGGTATGTTGACATAGTGTTATTATAGGAGACGCGCTGTGTTCTGTCAGATAAGTAGGATTTTAACCAGGTGAGGACCAGGCCAGAAACACAGAATTTGCTTTCAAGTCGCTCTAAGAGAATACAATGATCTATAGTGTCAAAAGCTGCACTGAGATCCAGTCAGAGGAGCACAGAGTTGGAGTCTGAATCCATGGAGATCAGAAGATCATTTACTACTTTAGTGAGCGCTGTGTCAGTGGAGTGACAGGCCCTGAAGGCAGACTGGACAAATGAGACAAAAGCTCCTGAGACACAGCTCTTAGTACTTTAGAAAAGAAAGGATGGTTTGAGACTGGTCGATCATTATTTAAGGATCCTGGATCAAGATGTGGTTTTTTAAGTAAAGGTTTCACCACAGCAGTCTTAAAGATACTGGGAGCAGTGCCAGAAGTGAGTGATAAATTAATAATGTTAAGCACTGAAGGTCCCAAGGTTGTCCAGAGGTCTTTGGAGAGCTTAGCTGGTGGAGGCTCCAGTAGACAGTTGGTGGGTTTAGCAGACAACACCAGCTTAGACAGAGCTTCAAGAGACAGACTCTCAAAATGTGTTAAAGGAGAAGTTAACAGGGACTCAATGTAATGCTCTGCTGGTTCTGTAGACGCTGGAGAAGAAGAGGTGATTTTATGTCTAATCTCTAAAGGCTGTAAAGGGCGAGCAGCTAAGAGACGGCTGCTGCTGAGTGAGTTGAGCTGCAGTGTGAAAAAGAAATCTATGATTGTGTTTATTGTTGCTGGTTAACTGAGAGAAGTAGGCTGCTCAAGCAGTGGAGAGAACCAGCTTGTATTTTCTACAGTGAACGGAGCGAGGGCCTCCGGTAGTTTCTCAGCAAGAGCAGCTACAGTTGCTGGACCAATGTGTCGTGAGGTAAATACATTAGAGCTAGTAATGCCAGGACAGGTTAGTGTTGCTTCAAACTTGATACAAAAAATGATCAGAGATTGCAGAAGTAACGGGAGAGACAGTCAGACTAGAAACCACAATTGCACGGGATAGGATCAAGTCTAGAGTTTTGCCATTGCAGTGAGTTGGTTCAGCCACAAACTGGGTGAAACCAAAAGTAAATAATTGCTTGAAAGGCTTTAGTGACAAGACCTGAGATAAATTCACCAAATTCTTCTAAAAACTGTGAATAAGGGCCGGGTGGTCTGTAAAGTACCAGTGACTTAGTGGCTCCAGCAGCATGTGCATTTGCATAATTAGATGGGGAAGCCTCAATAAGAGGAAGGATAACATTTGGGTTAAACCATGTTTCACAGAGACCAATCATTTCCAGCTTTTGCTCAAGAATCAAATGAGTCCACAGCGACTGATGATGGTCTGTCAGGTCCAGAGGAACACACAGGGGTGATGGTGGACTAGACTCTGTGTGTGACAGTGGAGCTGTTCTCAGATCAGTTCAGACTGCAGCACTGAGAGTCATCTCCACTTCTTCTGATTCCTCTGTCAGTCACTGGATGAAGCTCTCCTCTCCACTCCACCTCCCAGTAACATGGTCCAGTCAGAGCCTCTACACACCAGCTGCTGCTTCAACATCTGGATCATCAGGACACACACACACACACACACACACACACAGACAGACACACACACACACACACACACACACACACCCACACTCACACACACACACACACACAGACACACACACAGACACACACAGAGACACACACACACACACACACAGAGACACACACACACACAGAGACACACACACACACACACACAGAGACACACACACACACACACACAGACACACACAGACACACACACCCACACTCACACACACACACACACACACACACACCACACACACACACACACACACACACACACACACACACAACACACACACACACACACACACACTCCTCTTCACCTCCAGCTGTTGAGAGAAGAAGAGACAGAGGAGATGAATCAGTGTTTACAGAGACGTCATCAGCTGGACTTCAGTCCTGTTCAGTCCAGATGTGCAGCAGCTGTGTAGCGTAGCCTGCTTCCTCTCAGCTCTCATGTTAACGTGTTGGAGTGAACACTGAGCTGGAGGCTCACACACCTGCAGAGACTTTTAGCATCAAGTCTGTTGACTCTGCACATTTCCCTCAGTCCACAGTGGAAACAAACTGCTGAGTCATGAAGGTTCATCACTGCTCCAACAGCTCAGTGATGGATTCACTGTCCTGACATTTAAACACAGAGTCTCTGTGTGTTGATGAACATCTGGTCTGTTCCTCACACATCACCTGACAGATAAACATGGAGGCTGTCACTGAAAACATCTGGCAGAGGGACAGATATACAGATGTGCTCACTGGACTTCAGCAGAGCTTCTGGTCTGTATAAAGATCACATGGTTACAGAGTGTAATGATTCTTCTGTGGAATAAGAGCCAGTGACTGTCAGACATCAGACTGATCTCAGAGCTGTGACAGAGATCAAACTGATCAGGTCTTGAGTTGTGAAATGAGAGAACAAACTGTCTCAGATCAGATGTGACAGTTTGATGAATGAGGACACTGTCTCTGTTCCTCTGTGAGGCTGTCAGCTGTAATCAGCTTCACTTCCTGTAGACATCAACTCAACAACAACAGTCGTCTTCACATCCACTCAGACACATGATCACGACGAGCTTCTGGCCGCTCTGATTGGCCGACTGTTCTCTCTCTCTGTCTTTCTGTCCAATCCTGACGCCTGTCACCGTTCTCCTCTCACAGCTTCACTGAGGGAAGCAGCTGCTGAGAAGGTCGGAGGTTTCCAGGAAACACTGGCTCTTTGCTCTGATACTGTGTTTAGTACAATATGATGGAAGCAGCAAGGACTGACTCCGCCCCTTTTACTGACCTCAGAGTCTCCAGTCGACAGTCTGGACTCTTCTTAAGATCACACAGCTGTTTCACATCTGGATCCTGCAGCTTGTTGTGACTCAGGTTCAGGTGTTTCAGGTGGGAGGGGTTGGACTTCAGAACTGAGGCCAGAGAAGAACAGCTGATCTCTGACAAACTGCAGCTCCTCAATCTGAATAAAGAATAAAAGAAGTGAATAAAACAGATGATTTAATAAAAGACTTTGGAAATGTTCAGCAGAAACTTCTACTGCTCCTAACAATAATAATCATGACACATTTTATTTGTCGGCTTCTTTCCAAACATTCACAGACACTTTACTAAACAACAAGATTTGCAGTTAATGGAGTGAAACATGTGAAACCAACAGTGTGGTGCTTTTCTCTTCAACACATTCAACACGTCAATTCAACTGTTAGAAAAATACAACAATGTTCACACTTGTGTTAAAGTTCATTTAAATTCACTTCAAAGAAAAGAAGAGATTTTTCTTCATCAGTTGAATCTCAGTGTTTTTGTACAAATATTAGTTCTGAGGATCTTCTGTATGTTGTTGTGATAAAAATGAATTGACTTTAAGGACTCACACTGGACATTTTCTACAGTGTATTTAGAAAACATGAGTCCTCTGACTGAGAGAAATACCAGTGTGTGAGTTCTGAAGGTTGAACTGAAGTGAACAGACATTATTCATGACAACTGAGTGAAATGAGCTGAAACTGAAGAATCATTGTGAGAGAAGAACAACTGGAAACATGAGACAACCACTATTTAAAATGTCAGTAATGACTTCATTCAAAATGAAAAAAGTTCTGTGTGAAGATAAATCAGCTTCAGTTGTGGATTAAAGATATAAGATCTACAACAGTAACAGTCAGTGAACTGACCTCAGAGTCTCCAGTCGACAGTCTGGACTCTCCAGAAAACCACACAGACGCTTCACTCCTGGATCCTGCAGCTTGTTGTCACTCAGGTCCAGGTGTTTCAGGTGGGAGGGGTTGGACTTCAGAGCTGAGGCCAGAGAAGAACAGCTGATCTCTGACAAACTGCAGCGCTCCAATCTGAATAAAGAATAAAGATGTAGATAAAATCATTGATAATCGATCAGTTTTGTCCTAATCAATGATCTCTGTCTAAAATGAGCAGAGGGACTTTGTCCTTCTGTTGTTGTGGATCATCATAATGTCAGCCTTCTACACACATCATCCACATGTCAGCACAACATTCATACACCTCTTCATGTCAACACTGATTCATCAGCTGCTGCTGACCTCAGAACAGTCTGTCAATACACAATCAATATCTGATCAGACCTGTTGGACTAAAACTGACCACAACACTTTGATTGATGACTGAACTGGATCAGACTTTAAAGATCCAGTCCTGATCCAGGATAAAGGTCTTTCTTGGTCCTGGTCTCTGTCCTGCAGATCAGCTCAGGAAACAAAACTAAACACAAATTAAACTGAACACAAACTGTTTTCATCACAAATTACAGAAGATTTAATGGAAAACTTTGGAAGATGCTCATCAGGAACTTCAAACACAGAAAAGATGATAAATGAATGAATGAATTGACTTTAAGGACTCACACTGGACATTTTCTACAGTGTATTTAGAAAACATGAGTCCTCTGACTGAGAGAAATACCAGTGTGTGAGTTCTGAAGGTTGAACTGAAGTGAACAGACATTATTCATGACAACTGAGTGAAATGAGCTGAAACTGAAGAATCATTGTGAGAGAAGAACAACTGGAAACATGAGACAACCACTATTTAAAATCTCAGTAATGACTTCATTCAAAATGAAAAAAGTTCTGTGTGAAGATAAATCAGCTTCAGTTGTGGATTAAAGATATAAGATCTACAACAGTAACAGTCAGTGAACTGACCCCAGAGTCTCCAGTCGACAGTCTGGACTCTCCAGAAAACCACACAGACGCTTCACTCCTGGATCCTGCAGCTTGTTGTCTCTCAGGTCCAGGTGTTTCAGGTGGGAGGGGTTGGACTTCAGAGCTGAGGCCAGAGAAGAACAGCTGATCTCTGACAAACTGCAGCGCCACAATCTGAATAAAGAATAAAAGAAGTGAATAAAACAGATGATTTAATAAAAGACTTTGGAAATGTTCAGCAGAAACTTCTACTGCTCCTAACAATAATAATCATGACACATTTTATTTGTCGGCTTCTTTCCAAACATTCACAGACACTTTACTAAACAACAAGATTTGCAGTTAATGGAGTGAAACATGTGAAACCAACAGTGTGGTGCTTTTCTCTTCAACACATTCAACACGTCAATTCAACTGTTAGAAAAATACAACAATGTTCACACTTGTGTTAAAGTTCATTTAAATTCACTTCAAAGAAAAGAAGAGATTTTTCTTCATCAGTTGAATCTCAGTGTTTTTGTACAAATATTAGTTCTGAGGATCTTCTGTATGTTGTTGTGATAAAAATGAATTGACTTTAAGGACTCACACTGGACATTTTCTACAGTGTATTTAGAAAACATGAGTCCTCTGACTGAGAGAAATACCAGTGTGTGAGTTCTGAAGGTTGAACTGAAGTGAACAGACATTATTCATGACAACTGAGTGAAATGAGCTGAAACTGAAGAATCATTGTGAGAGAAGAACAACTGGAAACATGAGACAACCACTATTTAAAATGTCAGTAATGACTTCATTCAAAATGAAAAAAGTTCTGTGTGAAGATAAATCAGCTTCAGTTGTGGATTAAAGATATAAGATCTACAACAGTAACAGTCAGTGAACTTACTCCAGAGTCTCCAGTCGACAGTCTGGACTCTCCAGAAAACCACACAGACGCTTCACATCTGGATCCTGCAGGTTGTTGTAGTTCAGGTTCAGGTGTTTCAGGTGGGAGGGGTTGGACTTCAGAGCTGAGGCCAGAGAAGAACAGCTGATCTCTGACAAACTGCAGCGCTCCAATCTGAATAAAGAATAAAGATGTGAGTTCAGACACAAAGTTCCTTCTTGGAAGCTTCAGTGTTTCATCATCTGTTCAGAGCTGAAGAAGCTTTAGAAAGTAGAAGTTTAGAAAATGAAAGTCAAACACCTGAACCAACAGGAAGCAGGTTAAAAACAGTCACATACAAAGAGTGAAAACAGCTTCATTAATATCAATGACAACATGCTGCTGCTTCAATACAGACGTAGTGACTCCACCTCTTAAACTCTACCAGCTCCACCTGTGGCTCCATCTGTACAAACTCATGTTGAGCAGCCACATTTATTAGAGCTTCTACTTTCACTGAGCTCTTTCTGACTCAAACAGCTGATCTGCAGCGTGACACACTGAGGGTCATAGGTCAGCTTGTGCGTAGTAATATGGCAGTTCAATGCTTGAGAAAAGCTGGTTCCAAAGTTAAGGGCTGTTTGACAGCAACATCAAATGTGGAAAATATTCTAAATGATTTGAGCTTTTTTCCTTGGGCATTTTGAAAGTGTCTCAGACAGTGTTTTTCTGCTGACCCCGCCCACAGCAGCTCATCACTCAGCTTCTGTGGCCGTGCTCTCGTCTGTTTCTCCAAACTGGGAGGGGCCCATCTGAATCTACTACAGCTGATACACTGACTCTGTGTAAACACCTCACACAGCCCCACGTTAAATAACCTCAGCTGTCACTTCCAGCTGCTGTAACTCCTCCCCTCACCCAACCACAGAGGAAACACTCTCTGCCTGAGCCGCCATATAAACCAAACAACATCCAGCCCTTCTTGGTAATCCTCCAAACAAACCAGCTGAGCCTCTTCAGCTTCTTCATTTTAGCAGCAACAAGCCAAACACTTGTGTTTAAAGCATCATGAGTTCACACTACAAGCTCTGCTCTTACCTGTCTCTGCCTGTCTCACCTTTCTTCTAAGCCACAGTCATTGACAGGAAGTGGCTGCAGCGTCTGCCGTGTTCTTCACTGCCTGCTTTAGACTCAACCCTCTTAGACCCAGTTCAGGGAACAGGGACCAGACTTTATCTGCCAACAAAACCCCTCCAGCCAACCTCCACTGGACCGCAGGTTTCCAACCAGACTCCTCTGCCTCTGCTGCCAGCTCTGTGTATCTGAGCTGTTTCCTCTCATGGTTCTGTCAGCTCCACAACATACACAAGCTGCTGTGTTTCTGACCACAACAACATCTGCTCTCAGGTCAGTGCTGCACTTTCATTTAACAAGGTTCTGACTTCATTTTAAAAACTGTGCACGTCCTCTACTGCTCTGAATCACTAACACTATGACTGCTCTCACATTCTTCTGTTTGGAGTCATTACAACACACAGTTTTTTCTCTTCACCAGCTTGTTGCTTCAAAATCCTCACAGAGAAATCCTGAAAATATATGAACCAATGAAAAACTGAGAGTTCACAAAACTACAACAGTCAGTGAACTCACCTCAGAGTCTCCAGTCTACAGTTTGGACTCTCCAGTCCAGCAGACAGAAGCTTCACTCCTGAATCCTGCAGCTCGTTGAAGCTCAGGTCCAGGTGTTTCAGGTGGGAGGGGTTGGACTTCAGAGCTGAGGCCAGAGAAGAACAGCTGATCTCTGACAAACTGCAGTTGATCAATCTGAATAAAGAATAAAAGAAGTGAATAAAACAGATGATTTAATAAAAGACTTTGGAAATGTTCAGCAGAAACTTCTACTGCTCCTAACAATAATAATCATGACACATTTTATTTGTCGGCTTCTTTCCAAACATTCACAGACACTTTACTAAACAACAAGATTTGCAGTTAATGGAGTGAAACATGTGAAACCAACAGTGTGGTGCTTTTCTCTTCAACACATTCAACACGTCAATTCAACTGTTAGAAAAATACAACAATGTTCACACTTGTGTTAAAGTTCATTTAAATTCACTTCAAAGAAAAGAAGAGTTTTTTCTTCATCAGTTGAATCTCAGTGTTTTTGTACAAATATTAGTTCTGAGGATCTTCTGTATGTTGTTGTGATAAAAATGAATTGACTTTAAGGACTCACACTGGACATTTTCTACAGTGTATTTAGAAAACATGAGTCCTCTGACTGAGAGAAATACCAGTGTGTGAGTTCTGAAGGTTGAACTGAAGTGAACAGACATTATTCATGACAACTGAGTGAAATGAGCTGAAACTGAAGAATCATTGTGAGAGAAGAACAACTGGAAACATGAGACAACCACTATTTAAAATCTCAGTAATGACTTCATTCAAAATGAAAAAAGTTCTGTGTGAAGATAAATCAGCTTCAGTTGTGGATTAAAGATATAAGATCTACAACAGTAACAGTCAGTGAACTGACCTCAGAGTCTCCAGTCGACAGTCTGGACTCTCCAGAAAACCACACAGACCCTTCACTCCTGGATCCTGCAGCTTGTTGTAGTTCAGGTCCAGGTGTTTCAGGTGGGAGGGGTTGGACTTCAGAGCTGAGGCCAGAGAAGAACAGCTGATCTCTGACAAACTGCAGCTCCTCAATCTGAATAAAGAATAAAGACGTGAGTTCAGAGACAAAGTTCCTTCTTGGAAGCTTCAGTGTTTCATCATCTGTTCAGAGCTGAAGAAGCTTTAGAAAGTAGAAGTTTAGAAAATGAAAGTCAAACACCTGAACCAACAGGAAGCAGGTTAAAAACAGTCACATACAAAGAGTGAAAACAGCTTCATTAATATCAATGACAACATGCTGCTGCTTCAATACAGACGTAGTGACTCCACCTCTTAAACTCTACCAGCTCCACCTGTGGCTCCATCTGTACAAACTCATGTTGAGCAGCCACATTTATTAGAGCTTCTACTTTCACTGAGCTCTTTCTGACTCAAACAGCTGATCTGCAGCGTGACACACTGAGGGTCATAGGTCAGCTTGTGCGTAGTAATATGGCAGTTCAATGCTTGAGAAAAGCTAGTTCCAAAGTTAAGGGCTGTTTGACAGCAACATCAAATGGGGAAAATATTCTAAATGATTTGAGCTTTTTTCCTTGGGCATTTTGAAAGTGTCTCAGACAGTGTTTTTCTGCTGACCCCGCCCACAGCAGCTCATCACTCAGCTTCTGTGGCCGTGCTCTCGTCTGTTTCTCCAAACTGGGAGGGGCCCATCTGAATCTACTACAGCTGATACACTGACTCTGTGTAAACACCTCACACAGCCCCACGTTAAATAACCTCAGCTGTCACTTTCAGCTGCTGTAACTCCTCCCCTCACCCAACCACAGAGGAAACACTCTCTGCCTGAGCCGCCATATAAACCAAACAACATCCAGCCCTTCTTGGTAATCCTCCAAACAAACCAGCTGAGCCTCTTCAGCTTCTTCATTTTAGCAGCAACAAGCCAAACACTTGTGTTTAAAGCATCATGAGTTCACACTACAAGCTCTGCTCTTACCTGTCTCTGCCTGTCTCACCTTTCTTCTAAGCCACAGTCATTGACAGGAAGTGGCTGCAGCGTCTGCCGTGTTCTTCACTGCCTGCTTTAGACTCAACCCTCTTAGACCCAGTTCAGGGAACAGGGACCAGACTTTATCTGCCAACAAAACCCCTCCAGCCAACCTCCACTGGACCGCAGGTTTCCAACCAGACTCCTCTGCCTCTGCTGCCAGCTCTGTGTATCTGAGCTGTTTCCTCTCATGGTTCTGTCAGCTCCACAACATACACAAGCTGCTGTGTTTCTGACCACAACAACATCTGCTCTCAGGTCAGTGCTGCACTTTCATTTAACAAGGTTCTGACTTCATTTTAAAAACTGTTCACGTCCTCTACTGCTCTGAATCACTAACACTATGACTGCTCTCACATTCTTCTGTTTGGAGTCATTACAACACACAGTTTTTTCTCTTCACCAGCTTGTTGCTTCAAAATCCTCACAGAGAAATCCTGAAAATATATGAACCAATGAAAAACTGAGTTCACAAAACTACAACAGTCAGTGAACTCACCTCAGAGTCTCCAGTCTACAGTTTGGACTCTCCAGTCCAGCAGACAGAAGCTTCACTCCTGAATCCTGCAGCTCGTTTCCACTCAGGTCCAGGTGTTTCAGGTGGGAGGGGTTGGACTTCAGAGCTGAGGCAACGACTTCACAGTGAGTCTCTGTCAGTCGACAACCACCAAGTCTGTGATTAGAGAAAATATAAAATGTGTTAGAATAAAAATTCACAACATACAAAACATGTCGTCATGTGATCAACATCTGCTCTTCACATTCGTGGTTCATTTCATCTTATTGTGTTTGACATGAAACAATAATTCTCTCTCTCTCTCAGACCTGCAGATGTTTAACGTGAGTCTTTGTTTTACTTTAATCTCACAGATGAAAGGCGGGAAAATGGTTTTACATTTAGGTTCCATAATGTCCACAGTGTGAGTGTGATTGATCCACAGAGTCAGAGTGAAGCCATCGTGTTTAGAAAAACATTTTTACTGTTTTCTGTTATTAATTTGACTCCAGAACATTTTTCTAATGAGTTGAACTCAGTGAACAATTAAAGATGATCTCTCTTTGCTTCCTGCTTCTGTCAGGTGATGCTGTTCACGTCCATACGCAGGAAAACTTTGGTGACTGTTGCCAAACGCTGCAGAAATGAAACAAACAGCTTCACAATAATGATGAATGAAGTCAATAATCTCTGATTTCAGGACAACAAACAGAAAAGGACAAAACAAACAGCAGGACACTGATAATGAAGCCTTCCAATACACTGTACAACTGTTCACACACCTGGATATAATTACACTTTCAGACGTGCATGACAGACGACCACAGAGCTGCTGTTGTCACATGATGTCATCATTGACCTTTGGTGTGTAGAAGAAGACTACTCTCCTCTACAGCAACAAGAGAGAAACACCTGAGAGTTTCTGTCTCATTTAACACAATATATGGAAACACTTTAAAGGACCAGAGTGGAGGATTTAGGAGGACCTGTTCACACAGATGGAAGATAAATTTTCATAAGCACCTTTTCATTAGTATATAATCACCTGACACGTCTCCTTTCACAGAGCCTGCCATGTTGCAGCGCCATGTTTCTACAGTAGCCCAGAGCGGACAAACTAAACACTGGCTGTAGAGAGGGCCTTTAGTGTGTTTATGTTCCCTGAAGGCCACCATAGCTTCTCCTACACGCTCGGAACGGGAGGGGTGGGGGTGGGGGGGTATTCAGGTGGTTGCAGTCTGCAACGTCACCACTAGATGGCACTAAATCCTACACACTGGTCCTTTAAAGAAAGACCATGAAAAACTTAAGGAAGGAAATAAAACAACTTCCCTCTTCAAATGAAAAGTTGACTTCATAAGCACCAACTCCTGCTCTGATGTGACCAGTAGCTTCTTGTAGCTCATGCTAATGTTAGCAACCTTTAAAAGCTAATGTTGTCGTTACTGAGTCACTTCACTAGTTTGATGCCTTTTCTCTGTTTGTGAAGCTGTGACATCATGTTTTAGCATGAACCATTATCACATTAGTGTTTGTTGTCACCACAGTGGCTGCTGTTCACAAAAACTCACCAACTCACTTCAATGTAGAGAATTCAAAATGTAAAGTAGCACCTTTAATCTGAGCGGAGGTCTGGTGAGTTCACGTCTTTCTGACTCCACACATTCACATTCTTTTACTTTTCAAACTTGTAGTTTTCAGACCCAACCCACGCTGACTCAAGTGACATCACTGGAGGACATTTATCAGACTTCACACAGCTCCCTCTGGAGACACTAAAGGCTTTACACTGTTTTCTATATGCAGTCGTACTCCTCAACACCTGGAAACACCTGGAGACACACTGAGGTGTGAGATCAGTGACTCCTGCTTTAATTAGTTTTTACTATTAATTACAACCAACTGAAATATTTACATTTTAGTGCTCACAACATTTAAAACATCTCCAGAAG
Organism: Seriola aureovittata; assembly: GCF_021018895.1. NCBI lineage: Eukaryota > Metazoa > Chordata > Actinopteri > Carangiformes > Carangidae > Seriola > Seriola aureovittata. Next base: position 24,680,875 of record NC_079380.1, read on the forward strand.
AAGAAAAGCACAACTGACCTCAAACTTGTGAAATGTGAAACAAAGAATAAAGACAATAATTTAATACTGAGGAAGTTTGAAGAACTAATTGATAATGTTAATGATCATGTCTGGACTCACTCAGCCTTCCTGCAGTTCCTCACAGCTGGGATCAGTCTCCATCGTCCCTCCTCTGATGTGTTGTACTTCTTCAGGTCCAACTCATCCAGAACCTCCTCTGACATCTGCAGCATGTAGGCCAGAGCTGAGCACTGGATCACAGAGAGTTTCTTCCTTGATCTGTTCTCTGACTTCAGGAACTCTTGGATCTCCTGATGAACTGAGTGATCCTTCATCTCCGTCAGACAGTGGAAGATGTTGATGCTTCTGTCAGGAGAGATATCATCTCTGATCATCTCCTTCAGGTTGTTGATGGCTCTCTGGATGGTTCCTGGACTGTTCTCTGTCTGACCCAGCAGACCTCCTAAGAGCCTCTGGTTGGACTCCAGAGAGAGGCCATGAAGGAAGCGAACAAACAGGTCCAGGTGACCGTTTCTACTTTGGAGGGATTTCTCCATGGCTCTCCTCAGGAAGTCATCGAGTGGTGGACCACTGCTGTCGAGCGGTGGATCACTGCTGTCGAGCTTGTTGATCCCAAAAAACCTAGAAATCTTCTTAAGGAAAGTCGTTGGGTTTGAGTCTCTCTGTTTGAAGTCTTCTCCCAGGAAGTTCTTCAGGACCTTTCTCTTCCTGTTGGTGCAACAGTGGAACATGTAGACTGCAGCCAGAAACTCCTGAACGCTCAGATGAACAAAGCAGTAGACTGTTTTCTGGAAGATCACACTCTCTCTTCTGAAGATCTCAGTACAAAGTCCTGAGTACACCGAGGCCTCTGTGACATCAAGACCACACTGCTCCAGGTCTTCTTGGTAGAACATGATGTTTCCTTTCTCCAGATGTTCAAACGCCAGCCTCCCCAGCTTCAGAAGAACTTCCCCGTCAGCCTCCGTCAGCTCCTGTGGACTCGTCTCACGTCCCTCATGGTACTTGTTCTTCTTCCTCTGTGTCTGAACCAGCAGGAAGTGTGAGAACAGGTCAGTCAGGGTCTGGGGCAGCTCTCCTCTCTGGTCTGTGGTCAACATGTGCTCCAGAACTGTAGCAGTGATCCAGCAGAAGACTGGGACTTGACACATGATGTGGAGGCTCCTGGACGTCTTGATGTGTGAGATGATTCTGCTGGACAGCTCTTCATCACTGGATCTCCTCCTGAAGTACTCCTCCTTCTGGGCGTCAGTGAAGCCTCGTACTTCTGTTACCCTGTCCACACATGTAGGAGGGATCTGATTGGCCGCCGCAGGTCTGGAAGTTATCCAGACGAGAGCCGAGGGAAGCAGATTCCCCCTGATGAGGTTTGTCAGCAGCACGTTGACTGATGACTCCTGTGTGACATCACACACAGACTTCCTGTTGTTGAAATCCAGTGACAGTCTGCTTTCATCCAGGCCGTCAAAGATGAACAGAACTTTACAGACAGCGAGCTGCTCTGCTGTGACCTTCTGTAATGTTGGATGGAAAACATGGAGCAGCCTGAGAAGACTGTACTGCTGATCTCTGATCAGGTTCAGCTCCCTGAACGAAAGCAGAACCAGCAGACTGACATCTTGGTTCTCCAAACCCTCTGCCCAGTCCAGAGAGAACTTCTGCACCGAGAAGGTTTTTCCAACGCCAGCGACGCCGTTGGTCAGAACCACTCTGATGGGTCTCTGCTGGTCAGCTGAGGCTTTAAAGATGTCGTGGCACCTGATTGGAGCGTCATGGAGGGTCTCCATCTTGGAAGTTGTCTCCAGCTGCCTCACCTCATGTTGGGTATTAACCTCTTCACTCTGTCCCTCTGTGATGTAGAGCTCAGTGTAGATCCTGTTGAGGAGGGTTCCACTTCCTGTTCCATCAGTTCCTTCAGTCACATGTTCACATCTGCTCCTCAGACTGATCTTATGTTGATCTAAAACCTGCTGCTCCTCCACAGAGACTCCACTCCTCTTCTCTCTGTGAAGACATTTCTTTATCACTAACATGTCACAGTCACAGGTCAACATCTCTGTTCTGATTGGTCGCCAACCTCAAGAGGGCGGGGCTTCACTAACATCAGCCGGTCTGTCTAGTCGTAAAGTTTCATTCATCAAGTCAAATTAAATTCTGAATATAAAAACTGCCTCTTGATTTTAGTCTATTACATTATGTGTATTCATATCTTGTTAAGCTGTTATGAAATATATTTTCTAACAAATATCTTAAATCATTAAAACCCTTTTAGATATTTCTGCGTGATGAATGTGACGTTTTTGTGAATCTTTCAGGAGCTGATAATGTATTGAATCTTGATTCTGTATTGATCCTATCAGCTCTTTGGTATCTGGCCACTTAAAGCTGGAGTGCAGGACTTTTACATATAAAGGAACGTGTGTGAAATCCAAACCTTTGTTAAATGAGTTCTCACAGAGCTGATTAACCCTCTCAGCTCCAGGTAAATCTCTGTATTCTGCAGTATAGCTGCCTTTTAAATCTGCTGTCTGTGGTGACTTTCCCTTACTGCGCACCGGTACTGATGCATTTGAGGTCAATAAGGAAAGACTGATTTTGGAGAGCTGGAGAGGCCAGTAACAACAGAGAGTAACCATCATTTACCAAGCGTCCAAGAAAAGTTCCTGATTCTCCAGATAAAAAGAAACTCTCAGAGGAAACAGAGGAAACTGGTGAGGCTTTTCCTGGTTGGAGAGCGCTGACAGAAGAGAGGGGACTGATGGTGTTTGTAAAATACTTGGAGTCGGCTATTTAACTATGACATTAACTTCACCTGAATAATGACTCATCGTCTTGGAGCTGATTGATGGTGTTGCTGTGATTACTCTCACTGCCAGAGGGGGGAGACACTAAATGATAAAGTGTCACCTCCAACATGGAGACACTGTGTTTCCTCTCTGTCCTTCTGTTGATTGACAGGTCTACAGACTGGTGGAGCACAGAGCTGTTGACGTGAAATCAGGCTCGTGTTCATGCAGCCACTTTCACACTGACTGAGGTTCATGAAACAGTAACATGAGAACGCTCTGCTTTATAAATCTGATGCAAAGACTGTGTGTGCATGTTTCTGTCTCGGAGTTTTTGTTGTGACCAACACAGAGTTTATGAATCTAGCTCCTGGTTTCTCCCTGTTTCCTTCACATGTGTCTAATAACTGAATCATCTTCAGCTCAGTTTACAGTAGAAACAGTCTCTTACTGTGAGTCTGAGGGTCCAGGTTCATCACTGAAGTTTATAGGATCTCCTTTGGACCGGTCACTCTTCATAGACAGACAGATGGATCCTGGAGACTCTGCTCTCAGTCTCTGGTTCTGACCTCTGCAAACACAAACATGTTTTTATTCATATCACATCGATCACTGATCAATTCTCTGATGACAGAGTCGATGTGGGAACTCTCAGCTGACGTCACCATCTAGCACCACACACTGTACTGAAGGATGGAAGCAACACAGCTGCTCACTGTCGTTTCTATCAAACAAACAGGAGGAAACATATAAAACATTTGTTGGGACTATTTTCAGCGGCGGATGAATCCACATTTGGTGCTGTAGTGAGTATTCGGGGCAGCAGGACGGAGTGTGTGGGACTGAGTCTGAATAAACGACAGTGTGTGTTCATGATAATGAAGGAACATGTCACCCAGTGACACAGTGTGGTTCACTGATGTCTTTTAACATGGAGCTCTATGGCTCAGAGGAATAACTTATATCAGGCTGTGATAGGTTTGGCTCTGCACATGGGATTTATTGCTGATAAGAAAAATATGGACAATCAACAGACTCAGCGCTCAACCTGAACTGATTCTATTTACTGCATTTAGTAACTTTACTCGTGAATCTGGTTTCCTCATTAATTATTCATCACCTTTGTTAACAAATCCAAATGCTGTTGGTCAAACAGTGTCTACAGTGAAGCTCTGACATGTGAAACTCTTCATCATTCAGGCTGTAAAATGATCCTGCAAACTGCTGTAAACTCTGTTAGATCCCAGCTCATCAAGGTTCACCACACCACCCTTTAATTACTGATGTCTTTAAATCTCTGTCATGTTCATCAGCCGCAGGAAGAATGTGGAAAAGAAAAAAGTTCAAATGTTGTTTAATATCCGATTCATTTCACAAGAAACAAGCGACCTGAGCAGTTAGTATTAATACACTGATAAGCCTCAAGAACCAGGAGGAACTTATTTCCTGTTACAGGCTGTGACGTCACTGCAGGACCTCAACACACTAAACACTGTCACAGTCTGGAGGTTCACAGGTTTGTAGCAGGTCTCTTACTGTGAGTCTGAGGGTCCAGGTTCATCACTGAAGTCTGGAGGATGTTCGTTGGACCGGTCACTCTTCATAGACAGACAGATGGATCCTGGAGACTTTGCTCCGTCCTCCTCTTCCTCCACACCATCACTCATCTTCAGGACTTCAGTCAGTCTGAGAGGGAAACCAGTCACACTGACTGTGAGCTCAGACACACAAGAGTCAAGACAATCTGTTCAAGAGTCACATGCAACATAAAGAGAACAGGAAGTAACACACACACTAACAGAATATACAGTATAATAAACTCCAGCTGCTCAGTCTTCATGTGTATTATTCAGCTCATCACAACGTTGAGTCAAACTGTTGATTGTGACGCAGAGAACAGGAAGTACCACAGCTCATGTTGTTCCCTCCTTTTCTCTCAGTGTCTTTGTGTGGACAGAAGTTCACTCTGACTCTTCTTCCCTCCACAGTCCACAGGGAGAAACTGACTCTGAGACTTTCACAGTAAAATAATAATAATGTTGTATTTACACTCACCTGCCTCAGGCACCAGTTTCCTCCTTCTGCTGCGTCGACTCAAAATGGAGTCTGAACTAACACTGAACACTTTCACTTTCACTTGCTCCTCCCCTTTGCATTTACAGGAAATCACCTGAGTCTGTCTACGTGTATATGTATGTGACAAACAAACACACACACACACACACACACACACACACACACACACAATAGTTCCTGTGACCTTTAACCTGGTCTGGTGGTCTGATATGTTTTACATTAAATATTTGACTCTAATTCAACCAAAATTAAATCCTAATGAAAAGAAGTAAAAGGGATTCAGTATTTTCCACCAGATTTTAATAAAGTAGAATAAAATCTGTCAAGTCCAGACTTTCCCAGGTTATTTTTACAGCACTGAGTATGTACTGCATGTACTCTGTGTACTATATTTACTGTGTGTACTCTCAATGTAATGTGTGTACTGTGGGTACCAGGTTGGGGGGGGCAGGGCTGTGTCATCAGTTGCTGGGCAGACTCCACTCAATGGTCACTCAATCCTCTAGTATCTACACCTCACTGTTCATCACTTCACCATCCAGCAACAATAATAATACTAATAATAACAATCATGATGATAATAACAACAACAATACTACGAGTACTACTACTAATAATCATAATAATAATATTAATTGATCTCCTCCTGGACTCAACACTACAACAGTACTGAGGAAAGCTCAGCGAAGCAGCTGTTTTCCGTCCCACAGGAGGATGTGATGCAGTTTCATGGTGCTGGGTTTGAGAGCGTCCCTGTTTAGCTCAGTCACACAGATAAACACACAAGTCCTAAAACTGTCTGATGTGGTCCAGATGTGGACAACAAACATCTGTAAATTACTATGTTTGCCTTCTCACAAACTGAACAAAGGTTTGACAAATTTGAATCTGTGTTTTAAAAGCTCTTTATGGTGTCTGTTATAATCTAGTCCAGGGCTGATAAGTCTGAGTGCAGTGGTTGTTGATCTGGACCTGGTCCATGGTGTGTGTCATAAATGAAATCAAGTTTCCACAGATGTAAAGGTGGCGGTGGCCTGACGTCACTCCTGACCGTGAGGTAGACGACCATCCTGGCTGCTTCAGCAGAGTCCGGCTGCTCCGAGTCTCCGTGGGGGTCCAGCAGATCCAGATCACAGCGCTGCAACACACTGATGCACACACACACATAGACACACAACAGACACAGACACACAACAGACACACAACAGACACGCAACAGAAACACAACAGACACACAACAGACACACAACAGACACGCAACAGAAACACAACAGACACACACACAAAAGACAGACACACAACAGACACACACACAAAAGACAGACACACAACAGACACACGCACACAACAGACACACACAGACACACAACAGACAAACAACAGACAGACACATACAACAGACACACAACAGACACACAAACAACAGACACACAACAGACAGACAAACAACAGACAGACACATACAACAGACACACAACAGACGCAGACAACAACAAACACAGACAACAACCGACACACAACAGCGCGCCATGTTTATTTCACACGGAGTCTGAAAACAGACCAACAACAAGTGCTAGCTCTGTCAGTTAGCTCTAGCTAGCTAGCTCTGTCAGTTAGCTCTAGCTAGCTAGCTCTCGAACATCCATCACTGCCGCTAAATCTCATGGTTTCACACATTTGAGTTCATCGTTTGGCGCGGGAAAGTTCGGCCTGAACATCCAGACACATTTAAATCACTTCCTCTGAACAGAGCAGACGTTAACTGAGAGGACTAACGTTAAATGTTGAAGTTTTTAGAGACTTACGCTCGGACTTCAGCCATTTCTGTTTCCAAATTCCCGCCACGAGTCATCTGATTGGTCGGTTCTTGATGACGTCGTAGTCCGTTTTTATCGGGTTTGACTGGCGGTTGGCAAACAGGTGAGCAAAGTTTTCCTCTAGACACACTAAAGGCTTCACACCCCAACACCTGGAAACACGCTGAGGTGGGAAATCAGTGGAGTTCAGCTTTAACATGTTTCACTATGTTTAACACCAGTCACTGCACCTCTCCTGATCATTGAGTGTGTAGTTCCCCCTGTGACCACCAGGGGGCAGCATTTCATTAAACACCTGCAGAATGAGCCTCAGAGCTTCAGCCTCAACCCTCCTCCAACAGGGTCTACTGACAGGGTCTACCAGGGACTCAAAGGCTCAACATCAAAGCTCCTATCATCACAGTCTCACAGCCTCATATATATATATATATTACATCTTTATTAATATATATTACATGTATATTACATCTTTTCATACAGATGTGATATGGAAACAAACAGTAAAAAAGGGTTGGCCTGTTTGAGTCTCCTGTGTGGAGATTTCTTCACCAGGTGGGCGTTCAGGGACCATGAGAGATGTGGATTCCCTGGAGTTTGCTGTTGTTGACATTCTCCACCTCCTCACTATGTGTGTAACGTGTTTTCATCCTGGACAGAATTATTTCATTCTCTCATGCGACAAGTCATTTGAAGTAAGTCCTTCTTATTGTTTCAACCTCTCCTCCTGTTTCATCTGCTCTCGTCCGTTATGATCTGAGTTCACCGCCAGCAGAAATAGGTCAGTCACTCTCACCCTGTGTAATAACTGATTCCTGCCAAGGACCGTGAGGTTTACGAGCGTGGACATCAGCACACAGATAAAAGACCAGGAACTGCACCAGTAACCGCCTCACTGCCAACATCAACCGTATAGTTTCCTCTTATCTGAACACTGGGAGGGTCAAAGACACAAAGTGGGTCACAGCAGTTTCCATGAGCAGCTCCTGTGACTGTCGTCTGCTGGATGAGCTGCTGCATAAGTGCATCTGATATATTGATCACAATTTTCAACTGAAGAAATTTCACTTCAACAGTGATCAGTGGTCAGCTGACTCCTCATGAGCCTCTTAAATAATACGACGTCATTTCAGTTTTTATTTCTGAGAATGAACAAAAATACCCTGAAAAACAAACTCAGATTTTTACTAAAGTAGCACAGAAGAATACTACAAGTAAAAGTACAGAAGCATCAGCTTTATATCAAAATATATTTATGGAACAAAAGTAAAAGTTCTCATTATGCAGAATGGGCTCTTTCTAAATCTCATGTATATTACTGTATTCTAAATATTGATGCACGTATCAATATAATGTTACAGCTGGTCTAGACCATTTGAACTGCTTTATATCATCTGGGCAGCTGTTTCTCTTATAACACCTCATCATTTATTTACTGTTTCCACCCACAGACACAGGAAGTAGGGTTGTCAAAAAAATCGATACTCAGATATTAATCGATACTAAAAATTAGCATCTGATCAGATACTGATTTGAAATAGTATCGATACGAACAGCGCCGTCTTCACCTCCTCCAGTTGACACAGCTTCATACAGCAGCACTGCAGACAGGCAGAGACACAGCCCCTCCCCCCACCAGCAGCTGAACACATCAACGCTAGTTGACGTTCACACAAACTGAGCTGGTGTCTCCAGAATAAAACTACATTAACATGGCGAGTTCTGCTGCTGAAGAACCTTCACGACAAGTTTAAGTTGTAAATGAAAAAAGCAAAAGTGCCGTTTGGAATTATTTTACATTATTATTTTACCTTTAGCCGATAGCCACATTAGCCGTCTGTTATCATTAAGCTAGCTGCTATGGCTAATAATAAAACCACTAATGTTAATGTGGGAGCTAGGCAGCAAACATCAGTCCTGCCCGTCTGTAACGTTAAAAGACAGTGTTCATTTAACAGGATAACATAATTATTTGTGTCTGAAAAGTGTTGTGTCATATATACTGCATATATTTTTGCACTACCACAGACAACCTAAAAATAGTGATGTCAATGATGTTATTATTTGTGTTGTTTTAATATTTATTTAAAAAAGAGTCATTTTTTTCTCCCTGTGGTATCGAGTATTTTCCTGAGTATCGTATCGAGTTTGAAATTCAAGTATCGAGACAACCCAAACAGGAAGCAGCAGGAACCTTACGACTGTGACATCACAGACCTTTAACAGAAGACAAAGCTAACTTCAGGTAAAGCTGTTTATTTATCTGAATGTCTTCAGTCACTAATGTCAAATATCCAACATGGTTAAAAATGTCTTACATAAAACGACTGGCAGCAGATTATCAGACAAAGTTCAGTCTCTTTGGTCATTTTGTGTCTCTTTATGGTTGTTTTACTCATTTGAACATCTGCTCTCGTCCGTTATGATCTGAGTTCACCGCCAGCAGAAATAGGTCAGTCACTCTCACCCTGTGTAATAACTGATTCCTGCCAAGGACCGTGAGGTTTACGAGCGTGGACATCAGCACACAGATAAAAGACCAGGAACTGCACCATTAACCGCCTCACTGCCAACATCAACCGTATAGTTTCCTCTTATCTGAACACTGGCAGGGTCAAAGACACAAAGTGGGTCACAGCAGTTTCCATGAGCAGCTCCTGTGACTGTCGTCTGCTGGATGAGCTGCTGCATAAGTGCATCTGATATATTGATCACAATTTTCAACTGAAGAAATTTCACTTCAACAGTGATCAGTGGTCAGCTGACTCCTCATGAGCCTCTTAAATAATACGACGTCATTTCAGTTTTTATTTCTGAGAATGAACAAAAATACCCTGAAAAACAAACTCAGATTTTTACTAAAGTAGCACAGAACAATACTACAAGTAAAAGTACAGAAGCATCAGCTTTATATCAAAATATATTTATGGAACAAAAGTAAAAGTTCTCATTATGCAGAATGGGCTCTTTCTAAATCTCATGTTATATTACTGTATTCTAAATATTGATGCACGTATCAATATAATGTTACAGCTGGTCTAGACCATTTGAACTGCTTTATATCATCTGGGCAGCTGTTTCTCTTATAACACCTCATCATTTATTTACTGTTTCCACCCACAGACACAAACCTTACGACTGTGACATCACTGACCTTTAACAGAAGACAAAGCTAACTTCAGGTAAAGCTGTTTATTTATCTGAATGTCTTCAGTCACTAATGTCAAATATCCAACATGGTTAAAAATGTCTTAAATAAAACGACTGGCAGCAGATTATCAGACAAAGTTCAGTCTCTTTGGTCATTTTGTGTCTCTTTATGGTTGTTTTACTCATTTGAACATCTGCTCTCGTCCGTTATGATCTGAGTTCACCGCCAGCAGAAATAGGTCAGTCACTCTCACCCTGTGTAATAACTGATTCCTGCCAAGGACCGTGAGGTTTACGAGCGTGGACATCAGCACACAGATAAAAGACCAGGAACTGCACCATTAACCGCCTCACTGCCAACATCAACCGTATAGTTTCCTCTTATCTGAACACTGGCAGGGTCAAAGACACAAAGTGGGTCACAGCAGTTTCCATGAGCAGCTCCTGTGACTGTCGTCTGCTGGATGAGCTGCTGCATAAGTGCATCTGATATATTGATCACAATTTTCAACTGAAGAAATTTCACTTCAACAGTGATCAGTGGTCAGCTGACTCCTCATGAGCCTCTTAAATAATACGACGTCATTTCAGTTTTTATTTCTGAGAATGAACAAAAATACCCTGAAAAACAAACTCAGATTTTTACTAAAGTAGCACAGAACAATACTACAAGTAAAAGTACAGAAGCATCAGCTTTATATCAAAATATATTTATGGAACAAAAGTAAAAGTTCTCATTATGCAGAATGGGCTCTTTCTAAATCTCATGTTATATTACTGTATTCTAAATATTGATGCACGTATCAATATAATGTTACAGCTGGTCTAGACCATTTGAACTGCTTTATATCATCTGGGCAGCTGTTTCTCTTATAACACCTCATCATTTATTTACTGTTTCCACCCACAGACACAAACCTTACGACTGTGACATCACTGACCTTTAACAGAAGACAAAGCTAACTTCAGGTAAAGCTGTTTATTTATCTGAATGTCTTCAGTCACTAATGTCAAATATCCAACATGGTTAAAAATGTCTTAAATACAAACGACTGGCAGCAGATTATGAGACAAAGTTCAGTCTCTTTGGTCATTTTGTGTCTCTTTATGGTTGTTTTGGATCTTTTTGTGGTCATGAAACGTCTCTCTGCAGGTGTTTTGTGTCTCTTTGTGGTCGTCTTCTGTCTCTTTGTGGTCATGTAGAGGCTGAATGATGAGGCAGGGTGTTCTGGTTCGTGGTTTTTATTGTTGCTGAAAGATGTAATTATGAAATCAGACATGATGAAGTGACAAAATACAACTCAGTGTTTCATCTGGAGCTCGTCAGCATCAACATGTCAAACAGATCCGATGATACAGCTGAACAGAAGGTGATAAATCTGTTAACACACTGCACACAAACATCTTTAAACTACACTGAAACATCAGCTGTCCAACTCACTGAACCATGTAACCATGAAGATATAAGAAGTAAACCAGTTCCAGACCAGTTCACATCCAGAGACCAGTTCATCCAGAGACCAGTTCACATCCAGAGACCAGTTCATCCAGAGACCAGTTCACATCCAGAGACCAGTTCATCCAGAGACCAGTTCACATCAGAGACCAGTTCACATCAGAGACCCATCTGTGGTTTAGAGAACAGCAGCTCTGTGGTTCAGGTCAGGGAAAGTTGGTGGTTCAGGTTGAATGTAAATAAACAGGTTGTGAAGTTTTAGTGTTTTAAACGAGGATCTTTCCTGAACCTGAAGCAGCAGCTGAGAGTCTGAACAGAATCATAGAACAGTTGAATAAAGCTGGAGTCACTACAGCTGGAGATTTAACTGTGAGATCAGAGATTCAGGTGGAACAGATGTTCAGTATCAACACATCTGTGACTTGTCAAATAACATTTCCTCGTTATGACAGAAATAAAACGTTTGTTGAAGTTTAGATGTATAGAAACTTGTATCATCTGTATAGAGACAGAGTTGAAACCAAAGATAATTCATTTACAATGAGATAAAACAGCAAATCCTCACATTTTAAAAGCTGGAACAAATACAAATGACATTAAGCTGCTATAAACAATGTTTTTACATTTACAATCGATCAAATGAAGCCTCAGCCGACTCCCTCCGCAGCTCATTGTTCTTGTGGAGGTGCAGGGTTTGTAATTGTTTTATGTCTCTTTATAGTTATTTGTCATATTGCATCTCTTAGTGGTTGTTGTGTGTCTCTTTGTAGTTAGGTCAGCATAACTGTATATTTTCCACTCATTATGAGCTGTATGTACTGTAAGTATGCAGACTAAAACTAACAGAGTAAAAGAATAACATAATACAGAATAAAACTAACACCTCTAATTAGTGTAATTTTAGGACCTCATGCTAGTTTGTAATGCTCATTTACATAGTTTATTGATTTTGACTGGACAGCACAACAGACATTTCCTAACAACCAATCTGCACCTTACTGAAGTCTTGACTTGCTAAGACATTTATTATATTTTAATGGAGCATCCTCATTTAATAAATCAGCAGCTAGTAGTTACTGAGTACTCAGGAGGGACTTGACGTTCAAACTTGGTGATGGATTTTCAAGAGCTGTTACGACACAGTCCTGGTCTCTGTTAAGGAAAACTTTTAAATTCAAATTTGTATTCATTATTTTTTTGTTTTAGTCTTAATGTGTTCCAATGCGACGATCCCTGCAGCGCCCACTGCACCTCCAACTACAGCTCCTCCTACAATTCCTACTGTACTTCCAACCACGCTCCCAAGAAAGTGAGAAACTCCTCCACCACAACCAGCTCCAACCAATGCAGACCCCCCTACAGTGAGTGCGAGTTTCCTTTTAAGATGAGCTGCTTTTACCGAGTAAGATGTTCCTTTGTTTTCCTTTACCATCTGGTTGATCTTCTCCAGAAGCTCCTTGACCTGAGACAGATCCTGGACTGTGTTGTCAATAGCATGGTATCTGTTCTCACAGTTAGAGACAAAGTCTTTGAGATCCTGGTTTTCTTCAATTAACTCCTCAATATTTCTTCCTTTTTCCATTTCATCTCTAAGGGTGAACAACACCATGGTGTAATTTAAAACCTCATCGTCGAAAGTGTTCTTTAAAGTCTCCACTCTGTCAAGATCACTTTTTCCAAACGCGCTCACCTTCTGCACGAACAGGATCACATGAGGACCAGGATTAACATTCGAGAAAGATTTCTTGATCTCCTCCATCACCTGCTTGTCTTCTTTTCCTGACTGACACAGACCTGGAGTGTCGACAACAACCACGTTTCGTCCTCCGATCTTCACTTGTTCCTTCTGACACTTGTCTGTATAAGAGTTGGGACATATGCGGGAGCCTGAAGTTGCCTCATCCTCTCCTCTCTCCGCTGAGATCCTCAGGATGTTGTTCATGACTGCCGTCTTTCCAGCTCCGACCTTCCCAATGAGCACAATCCTCAGCTCTGTGGGAAATATTACAGACATCAGTAGAGGAAGAACTATTACTGCAGTAAAAGTAGTGACACCCCACTGTAAAAATCCTGCATTCAAAATTTTACTGAAACACGAGTCTATAAATACACTGGGTGCTGTCGGTCGGTTTTCCTAACTGGGAGCGCTCTGAACAGAATCTACTGTTGGTAATGTACCTCACATAACTCCACCGCAAATAACCCAAACTATTAATTGTCTAACTTGGCATTGTTGTTTTAAGTAGTTTAACCAATACAATAATACTTCCTCTTTTTAGTACCATTGAAACAATATTATCAACTACCATAATTATGCAGATGACATCCAAATTTACTTTGCTCTGTCACCAAATGTCTACAGACCCATAGATTCTCTCTAGAAGGGAAATGAACAAATAAAAGACTGGATGTGTCTGAATTCTTTCACCTAAATAACTGTGTTTAATTATTTAGAAGGAAGTCTGAGAGTAAACGCTCATCTTCTATGTGTCCGATCTAACTTGGTGTAATGTTGGACTCAGAGTTTAACAAATTAATGACAAAGTCTGCATTCTGTTCTTTTAAAAACAGGATTCATGTCCAGGCAGGACTTTAAATTAATCCACTCGTTTGTTTCCAGCAGGATAAATCACTGTAATGGTCTTTTCTCATTCAGAAAGCTGCTCCTAGAGTCCTAACAAAAAGACAAGTGAAGACATCTTAGCAGTTCTCACATCATCAGTCAGAAGGCTGCTAACTGTTCACAAAGTGCAAACTAAGCATGGAAGAAGCAGCCTTTAGTTACTGGAACAAACCTCCAGAGAAAATGACACTGCCTTTAAATCCAGATGAATATTTTCTGCACTACATTGGACTACGCCCTCAGTTGGGTGTTTTGCAGTCGTTGTGCTGTTTGAACTGCCTCTGTGTATGACATGTGTCACATATTTATACTTTCCATGCCACATTGCCACGAGATTTATCCCTTATATCATAGTTTCTCAACCTTTATTTTTATTCTAAATTCCCTGATTTGACTAACAAGCCAGCACACAGGTCAAGTTGTAGTCAGAACATCAAAGTCATCAGAACAAACAAAGTAAATGGGAAGTACACAGTAACTGAAAGAGGTTATCAGTTTCTATATAATACAGTTATGGCAAACATATATAATAAGATAAAACAAAACAACTTTGACATAAAAAGTGTCAGTTACAAAAAGTTACAGTCAATGGGATCTGTACAGACTGTCAAATACAGTAATATTATCTCATATCTTTAGATGACTGATTAAATGTTAACTCAAAACAATAGAAATGAAGGGTTTAATACTTATTTTGACAGCTGAGAGCTGGAAATCATCATGCATCACAGATATAACTGATGAACTAGTTTATCATTTTTACCAATTATATCAAACCCAGAGCATTAGGACTGTTTAAGAAATATACTCACCAGGCAGTAAATTCTCACTGGTCATCTTTGCTGTGTAAATGCAGCTGATCTGTGATGTCTTGTCACTGTGGATGTCTTCTTCTGACTATTTTAATTTCCAACTCATCATTATATATTATAGCCTGCTGCAAGTTCCCTCCCCTGAAGTACACATCACCTGTTCCCAGTCAAAATCTAACCAGTCACAGATCACAAATAAAGATGTAGCTCCAACCAACACATTTGGGGGCAGAGATAAAATATATTATGTAGAGTAGCTACATTTCCACAAGTACTGAGGACAGTTTACCTACACACACACATGAACATGCTGTAAGGAGTATCATTGTTCTTTTCAAGAATCCTACAGACATGAACAATCAAATAAAAACAAAATCTTGCTTTTGTGAAGCTTATCTTACTCAGTGGGAGACTGTTTTTATTCTTTATTATATTTCAAATACAAAAACAAGTTCATTAGTCACAGCTGCAGATAATTACACCTACATAAAGTTAGACAAACAAACCTGTGATAGAAAAGCACACATGCTATTGCTGTGAATGATGAATAAGGTTATGGACATGCTTTTGAGTTTTTTATGGGTTTCTGTGGGTTAATGATGGTAATTTGGATTAGCATTCATTAACTTAGCTAACAGTTATTTATCCCACACTACAATACATTAGTTCAGATATCATACATCCAAATCCAACATTAGTACCTAAAAGGTTCCTATATATGTTGGAGCCAAAATGAGCTTCCTCTGCAGAGTAGTTTGGCTCAGTCCTGGAGATAGAGGAAGGAGCTCGGAGAAGAACCGCTGCTCCTTCACACTGACTTGAGTCGTTTTGGGCATCTGATCAGGATCCTCCTGGGCGCCTCCCTTTAGAGGTTTTCCGGGCATGTACAGCTGGTAGGAGACCCCAGAGCAGACCCAGAACACATTTGAGATAATCTATATCTCATCTGCCTTGGGAAGGACTAGTGTTCCCTGAGGAGGAGCTGGAAGACTCTGCCAGGGAGGGGGACCTCTGCACCGCCCTGGTCAGGGCTGGAAATGGATGAACGGATGGATGAATTTCATTTATTCTTCTTTTTTGGTCAAACCTGGCACCTACATTACCCACAATGCAACCTGACTTCAGGCTATGCTAGTAGTGGCTAATGTAGATTTTTATTCATTCCAACAAGTCCTCCAACCTGAACAACTGTACCAACGGCAGCGTACCTACCTTTGTCGCCATGGTTACTATAATAATGGTCATTGTTTGGCCAGGTTAAGGAAAAGATGGTGATTAGGGTTGAAATCAGTACTTCCTCAGCATTAAATGATCTTTGTTGTCATGGTTACAATAATAACAATGTGGTAAACTTTGTCGAACAGTCATGAATAATGGAAACGACATAAACTGCTTTTTTCACACGGGAATTGAAAGCTATCCATCCACCTCCTCCTCCTCCTCCTGACGAGGACTTTGTCTCTTTATACGTCACTGACACTTTTCCCTTCACTCCTGTCATAACTACTGCGACCACTAGATGTCGCCTAGCAACAAAACCAAACAATGGATCATAATAACCTGCTGCACACACGACCAATGAGCCTGTTTTTTTTACAGTCTCATTCGTTCACCTTCATTACTGAAGCGTGTCTTACGTACAATTACTTATAACAGATATATAACCATAAATATTGGAAAAGGAAGCGCAGGGACTGAATTAAGTGCAGCAGCTTTAGTCAGCTTGGCTAATGTTGTTCCTCTACAAAGCTGCTTCTGGCTAATGTCCAATCACATGAAAATAAAATGGATGAAATAAAAACTCAAGCTCACTTAGCAACGCAAGATCAGAGACTTGTTTCCACATCTTTACAGAATCCTGGATCCGCCTGACCTTGATGGGTGGACCGTGATCCACGCTGACGTAACACAAGGTAAGATGAGGGGAGGCGGACTGAGTCTGTACATCAACGATGCTTGGTGTCTAAACGTAGTCGAAGTGGATGGACAGTGTTTGCCAGATGTTGAGTTTTTAATTGGTCTGATTGCTGACAAAACAATCCCACAATATGTTATTATTGCTATTTTATTTATCTTTTGTTTTCCGCTCACTTTTTTGGCAGCTATCTAATCTTTATCTAGTCCTAGAAATATGTGAGACATTCTGGGGATGACTTTTCTCAGAGATACAGTATGTCTCATAATTTACGAAATATTCAACGTTTTGTCAGAAATTTTTCCCATAGAAATGAATGGGAAAATTTGTAACTCTTTGTAACTCAACTACTTTGGCATACTTTCAGCTAGAGACTTAATTTCAACTTTAAACAGGTCCCAAGCTTTTCAGCTATTTAACCAGTATTCAACTTTTTGATATCTTGTACAGTTTCTGATTTATCACAGTTTAAGTTTCATGATTTCTTCTGACAATGGGTTTATAATGGGTGTGTATTACGCAGCATGTTCGGAGGCTAAAGTGAGTGACATCACAGCCAGAGTGATGACAGGCTCTTAAACTGCTATAAAATATGTGTTTCACTTGTTCTCATGGACACAAATTTCACTCTTCACTCGTCGTTTTTTTCACCAAAACGTGGGCGAATCTGTCTTTTTCCAGAGACTTACACAAATTGAAGTATGTCCTTTAAAGGTGCAGGAGAACCATTCAACTGCCCCATTCACTCGAAGGAAAACTGAGGAGGGAAACAAGGAAAACAAAGTGTTTGTTTCTTTTAATCACTGCAACATTTTTTACGCCACAGACGGACAGACAGACTCTAGCTAACTCCACACAGAGACACAGTTTACTGTGTTCAGAGTCTCTCCTCTCAGACAATATAAAGCTTCAGGAGACAGGAGTCATGATCTTTTACCGGTAAGCCTGAGTTCAAGAGATATCTTTCAACTCAATCTGTGTCTCAATATAAAATCACCATGGCAACCTCTGAGGACAGTGGGAGCACAGCTGTTTTCCATCAGCTGATTAGGGACTCCTCTGATGTCTGTGGTGTTTTCTGTGAAAGTCCCGCTACAGACTTCTCCAACACTGAATACAGACAATGATTTACAAACCTCTCAGCTGTTTGCACTGGAAATATGTTTCAGTCTGGTTTTAGCGATGCTTCTGCTGGGAACTGCACTTATTGATAAGAATATATAAGATATCTCTCCTCTCTCACTTTATCTTGTTGTCAACACTGAGAAACAGCTGCAGCTCACACTCTCTGCTGTGACTGTTAGTCAGTGTCACTGTGGTGCTGATGATAAAACAGCAGAATTACTTCCTCAGCTTAAATGCAGCTCAAAATCAAAAGTTTGATCAAGTATGAATGTAACTGCCGACCTGTGTTGCTGAAAACAGTGCAGTGCACGTCAGTATGAGTGACTACAGAAATGTAATGAGTGTAATAGTATGTGTTTCAGAATAATGAGTATCATACACAAAGAACAAACGGACTGAATTTAATCATGTGATGCAACATAGATACCATACCTAACTCAGCCCATCAAAATCAAATCAATAATAAACCATCACCACACCACACATGTTGATTACAAGTAAACACATGGACAAGTATATAGAGACTCAGGATATTTGTTGATAATAATGAAAACACAAATGTATAAATCAAAAACATCTGATTAAAAGATTTCTCATCACAAACACACGTGTAAAAGAATCATTTAAAGAGTTTTCAGCACACAGTAAGTGCAGTTTACATCAGGATTCAATCAAAGGTTTGCAGTAAATCATACAGAGAGAACACACAGCTTTCCCCCAAACACAAAATGAATATTGATAGTCGCTCCCCACTCAATCTGTTATCAGGATGAGAACAAGAATGCTCTGAGCTACTTTGATTTTAATATTATGAAGCTCAGGCAGGTTACGCAGTCTAACATTTCTCAGCACGTAAACTGTGGCCTAAGCTTTTCTTAATGCGACCAAACACCTGAGACGGTCCTCCGAGCCTGTAGGTCATGTGTTAATTATTGTAACCATGACAACCAAGGTCCGGTACGCCGTGAGCTTTTCTACTGAAAGAGGACCGTTATTTTATTCATGCAACAAACAATGTTGAATAATGCTCCATATATTAACTGTCCACTAAACATGACTGTAGCAAAGTTTATACAGTTTATACATTTTGATAACAGTGAAGTCTTTAGGATTTTGTCTGTGAATAAGAAGAAAAAAAAATTACATGAAATTTACACATTTGCATCACTATGATTTTTCCTGTCATGTGTTTTTAGTACTCAGCTACTTAGCTTCTACTGCTTAGCTTCAGGTGGCATGCATTCATAAGCTAGCTTCACCACAAAATCAATGTAAGATTTCACAAATGGACAGAGTTTCTCCAACTCATCTACGCCCTTATGGCACCACTGCATCAACTGCTCTGAAACATCGAGTGAGCTGTCAAGTAACTTGCACTTTTGCATTTCTTCAAAGGCAGTTTTAGCCTTTTCAAACACGGCACCTCCGCAGTATTTTCCTCCATTTTTAATGACCAACTTGTTGATCTTCTCCAGCAGCTCGGTCACTTGATTATTCTCGGCCTTGTTGTCGAAGGCTTGGTGGTCCACACCAAGCTTGATGTAGTCACTGAGACTTTTATTTCGGGATTGTTCCAAGAACTTCTCAATGTCACGTTTATCTTGACAATGGGTGAACAAGACGATGGTGTGACTTTTTGATTTTTCAAAGACTTTCTTGAAGTTTTCCAGAGTGTCTTCGTCGTCTTTTGAGAACTCGCTCAGGTCCACCACAAACAGGAACACATGAGGACCAGGTTGAATCAACTTGATGCAATTTAGGATTTCTTCCATCACCGACTTATGATCTTTTTTGGTGTGACACAGACCTGGAGTATCAACAATAGCCAGAGTTTTTCCAGCCAGAGCTTCTCCAGAATCACCACCAAGCTTTCTTATCTCCCTCTGGCAGTCTTGTGTCACAGAATTAAAACTCTGATTAACAGGAAAAATGTCTTGCCCAAGGATCCTGTTTCCTGATGAACTCTTCCCAACTCCGGTCCTTCCAAAGAGCACAATCCTCACATCTGGTTCTGACTCTGTTGGAAGATTTTAAACAGACATAATTTACATTAGCGTGACATCAGCTATGACCACACACACACACACCTGATTTGTTTGAAAGTGCAATGGACAATTCAATACCAGTCATCATATTTTTTACTAATTTGACCACATCCTGAACTCAAAAATCTATCGTGACCCAAGTAATTCAGTAAAAATCAATTGTAACTGAAAACTATGCTATACTTATAACATTACAGCCATGCAGCCTGGTAAGTGCTGAACTCAAAAAATAATCTATACAAAAGCTTTGTCAGCTAAGCACTAATTCAAAACTAAAAGCAAATTGCCTGTTATTTTTCATCTATCCAACAATTTAGTTTTCTGGTGTGTAATACACATTGCAGTCTCACAAGGGCACGAAAGTGGATATAAACTTTTATTTTCGTTATCGTACATTAGTAATCTAGACGCAGATAGTTCATATATGTCATATATTCAATATGCTGACGATACTGCTCTCTTCATGTCTTATAATTGGAGCCATGGTTACTCTTAATACTAATACTTACTACACCTTAATATGACTTGTTCTCTGATAACAGGATGTCTCTTTTCCTTAGTGAAGCTAAACCCATTCTCTATTGAAACTAAATATGAAGTAGGAAAGACACCTGGGTGTTTACTAATGTGGGGGAGTCTTTCATTACTGTAAAAATGGTACCAATCATCTGGGATGTAAACTATAAATGTATCCTTTGATAAAATTTAAAGATCACTAAATCAAAGGATTCAATTTTTGTCCTGAAAAGCACATTTTCTCAGCCACTGTAAGAGCATGAATTCAAAGGAATTTTGTTAATGCTGCCATCTTCTGGTTTAATATACAGTTACTTCATAATAATTTTTTTTCTTTTGCAAAATAGTGTCTAAATAATCAAATAAGTTAATTTAGTCAAAAATATTAACCAATACAGTTTAGCTGTTAAATGACAAAAGTCAACAAGTGGTCATGTGTGACCATGGAAATATCATAAGCTGCACTAAACACTGACTGCAAATGTTAATTTCTTTTATTTTTTAGATGTCCTTGATTTGTCTGAAAGCTTAGACACAGTGAATATTACATATTTATATATTAATTATATATATATATTTTCTATGTAATTTGTGACACAGGAATTATTGAGCCAGATGATAAAGAACTGTTAAATATTTAAAGTCATCAAGACAAGCAAAAATATATTTAATTAACACACATGCTTAAAAGATGTAGTCAAATATAACACAATGCAACTATGACACATTATATAAATACAAATAAAATTATAGGATGTGAATTTTGTGAAGCAAAAAAAAGGATCATACAACAAACAAGGTCAGTGAGGACTGAAAAAATTACAGAATAAAATCAAACAAACTTAATAGTTGCAGATGAGTGAATACATGTTCAGTAAAATATATAAAAGGCTTAAATTTAATGATTGAGAGCAGGTTTATTTTAAACATCATTGGTGTTAATGATCTATGAAAACAATATAAAAGAGGAGAATAAAGTGTTGCTCTGCTGGTTTATCAAACATTACCCTGAGTTCAATTGCTGAATATGAAATATACTTACCATGTTTGCTGGCCATCTTTGTCTTTTAAGAGCAGTTGAGATGTGATGTCTTGTAGCTGTTCATGGTTGTTGAATTTTTTGTCACTTCATCTTTATCTTTATATTATAAAGTCTGTGCAGCTCCCTCCCCTCAACATGTAATCTGCTACCTAGCCAGTTTGAGCCAACCAGTCACAGATCAGAAACCAAAATGTAGCTGCAAGCAGCAAATCAGGGGCCAAAAGGAGTGCATTGAGCAAAGTACATTTTATGTAGAGTTTGACCAATAGTTCACTCCATATTTTACTTGTAAACTTTAATGTAGTGGTTGGTTTTTACAGTAGATTTTGTGTTTCATATATTACTGGGTTGTCTTAGAGAAAAGCATGTTTGAGGTTAAAAAGTGCAACTTTGGGAATTCATGTTTTTAGCCCAACCTGGCATCAACCTGTTTAGTTGGTGTCCTTTTTAACAGTGAAGTAGAGGGAGTGCATCCAAAAGAAAACGGTAGATGAGAATATAGAGTGGCCCAACATGACCCTGGCTGAGCTTCTAACACAGATGATGTTCTGGGCTGTAGTCATGGGAGATAAGCAGCTGCTTGACAACAGCTGGACATGCCATCAGAAAGGGTTCACTAGTTTATACAAAGCATCATCCAGAACAACTAAAAGCAATAGGCTGGATCGCTCTGCAGTGTAAAGTAAATGCATTGTTTCATCACCAGAGGTGAGGAACCAGAACTGCTGAAAATGAGAAAGGCAGAAAGAGAGAAAGAGTTAGATTAGCAA
This sequence comes from Seriola aureovittata, assembly GCF_021018895.1. Classification (NCBI taxonomy): domain Eukaryota; kingdom Metazoa; phylum Chordata; class Actinopteri; order Carangiformes; family Carangidae; genus Seriola; species Seriola aureovittata. The sequence continues at coordinate 24,703,026 of NC_079380.1, forward strand.
TGTTAGCTGGTTTGCAGCCAGAGGAAGGACCTTTTTGTCTCTGTAGGAGCGCTATGGGCGGAGATGGTCTCAGAAACTGTTCTACAACCCGAAAAACTTTCATGAAGCATCCTGATGCCTGAAGAGCAGAGTGTCCACCAGGGAAAGTGCAAATGGTCCACCAGTGCAAACCTGCTAAAAGACCTAAAAAGGGTCAAAGTAGTAACAACCCTTAATGCCACTTTAGTAGGAACCCTACCTGTCACAGGTGTATGTACAGACAACAGGATAGAGTAACAGGCCAAAGATATTCAGGAATATGGGACAAACAATCTTCATGAACAACAACCTAAAGAGCTGCCAAAGGGGAAGGGCAGGTGAACTGGTTATACACACTGAAGGACTGATGAAATCATGAGAAGCAGGTGTGGATGATATGGGAATGTGAACAGGTAAGCAAGTGAATGTGGCAGTTAGGTGACACGAATTGGTGAGGAAACTCCAAGGGCAACTGGTGGACAAGTGGTCTGGAAAGTTCCTCAGAAATGCAAGTTGCTGGAGACAGGGGTAAAGGTTCAGAGTGAGCAAAAGAAAAACAAGTGAAGCAGTCATTGTGACACTAACCAAGAACGATCATGTCCAACTACGATCCTCTGAATGCATGAAGCAGAATGTGGATCTGTTCTTTTGAACAGGTTTCTATAAACCACTCCATCTTTAAGCAGATGTAAGCACTGAGGTGCTCTCATGCTGCAGTCCTAGCACAGGTGAAGGAAGGACAGGAACAGGTAATTGCATTAGTCTTTATTTGACTTACAATTCCTGATAGAGAATAAAATTCAGCTGCTGGTTCTCAAATGTGTTGTTACCGAAAAATATACAAGGTTTTAAATTATGGAGCGATCAAATGGAAATGCGTAACAAAATTCGATGTGAAGCACCTTCATTAAGCGCTGGTCAATATGAAGATAGGAAATAGGACAGGATCCCTGGAGTCGAGCTGGTGGTGTTGGTGTAGTGCAGTCAAGTCAGCAGGTGGTTGATAGAAACCTTTGGATAAATGTTCCTGGCCATAATGGAGGTTATGACGGTAATGAGGAGGAGGCAGGTTGCGCTATAGTAGATCTGGAAAAACCAGAACTGCACTGTTTGGTGCAGCTAGAAGAGGCTATGATGAGTCCAAACATATGAACACTTTTAGCCCAAGATGTTGTCAGGTGAGACTTCACAAAAACTGCTTTGTTTCAACAAACTGAACCCATAAGCCTTATGTCCTGACAATGACTGATCTCAAGATGTTGATGGGTTCTGCCAACCAAGGCCCATGGTGGCCTGAGCTAAGAAACAATCCAGTTGCTGTTATATCCTCATGCTTGGCCTTTCTGCTCTCTTTACCTCCATAATCTCCTCAAACAAGTCATGCAGAGAAGGTCATGCCCCGTCCGTTCGTACAACCTTTCTCTGTGGACGACCAGCGCTCTCTCTACCTTGCGTCTCATCTGCAGCACCGACCTTATGTCTGTCCATCAGTTGTGCATCAAGTTTTGTTCGTGCAAACTGTTTAACATCCTTATCAAAGTAGAGGTCCTTACACCTGGGATCAATGGATTTGTCTATGTTCCATGTTTCAAACATTTTCTCAAATGCATCTGAGCTAGTAGATGCAGAGAGGGAGTCTGTGAACTCCTGCGAGAGTAATAATGCTTTTATCAAGTTAAAACCTTTGTCAATCCACTGTGCCATGAGGCTAAGGATGCCCATCTGGCTAGCATCCAAACTCCATGTATCAGTTGTAAAACTGATTGCAGGGATGTCGTGAGCCAGTAGGTCATGAATGTGTCAGCGCTCTACATTTCAGGGAGACAGATGTCAACTAAATGACGATGACTGAACAGTATATAGTGCTCCATAAACTCCATCAGGCTTTGAAACATCCACAACAGAGAAATGTTGGTCATCGAAGGTGACGACCTCCATCACCTCGTTAGTGATCCCTTTAGCTTTAACACTGTCTGTGGGGAACTTTTTCACTGTCACAAATATTGTGGTTGTCGCCTGAGACTTGGTGGTGTTGTTGATGGAGCCAGCCTCTAGTGGTCTTTGGAAGAACTGCAGTTTTTAGCACTTCCATGTTGGTTTCATTTCTCAGCCCTGGAATTTCTTGCTTGTAGTGCCTCTCCTTGAAATATCACAGGAACATGCCTACGCATCACTGATATTTCTCTGAGAAAGTAAAATACCGACACGAACCCATCCCCCTTTTACATTGTGCCAGAGTTGTGTCTGGCCAGTGGCTGTTTTGGGGGATATTAGCATACCACCTGTTGAACCTTCACCAAATCTGCAGCTGAGTATAGTATTGTTGTCTGAGTCCAAATAACACAACATTTAGCCAACACGAAATGTTGGCTAAATGTTGTGTTATTTGGACTAATAATGGCTAATGGACTAATAATGGCTAACCCTAGCATAAAGATATCCAATTCCAGGGACTCAAGATGGATGGATGAAAACAAGAAGCCTTTAAAAATAATACACCAACATGCATCTGCACATTCTCCTCCCTCAGGGTGTAACTCTACACACCTGTGTTGAAATAACTCAGGAACGAAAGCACCTATTACAACAATAGGACTTGAGACTTTGAGACTTCGGATCTCATTGCTCGGAGCAGTGAACTGATGGGCAGGGCCCCCATCATCACTGATAATAATATTCTGGGAATAGGCGAGGTCTCTCTGGCATGCCTCTCCACAGTTCCTCAGAACAGAGTGACAACACTGCCAAAAATCTCTCTTTGTGTTTCCTCATGTTACCGGAGCAGTTCAGTCGCTGCCAAACTTTAGGATAGCTCAGATAAGGGCTGATTGTCTTACCTCAGAGTGGTGTACGTCTGTTGTCAGGCATACTTTTTAATGATAATGTAGATGTAGACCTATTGGTAACTTATTTGGTAGTGCTAATCACATATTATATTTTTCTCTTTATAACTTATTATTTATTTTTCCTGCTGTTTTGTTGATTTTAATCAGTTGGTTGTTTATCTCTGGCTTTTTAATGAGGGTCTCAGTGACACTGATTAAGGCCTGCAGCTTCTCTTGCTCATGGGCCTATTAATCATTATAATAATAAACTTTATTTGTATAGCACCTTTCATTCACAATTGCAGCTTACTAACTTTTATGAACCAGATCTCATCTACAGTTTCATCACATTTATGTAACCTCGTAAATATGTTTGCTGTCAGATGAGAAGCCAAAACCTTCTCTTGTATCTGCTTGTATCTGTCATAGATCAAATAAAACCATAATATCTAATACAATATATAATCTTCCGTAGAGGAAGGTGACAGATTAATTAGCTTCTATTGAATCCGCGCCTGTGTTGATAAGTTTCCTCATAAGTGAGAAACAAGTTCTGCGGTAAACTCCCATCCTGTGTAAAGATGATTTGGAGCAGAGCTGCAGGATGTTGTGCTGCTCCACCTTCAGTCCGCTGTGCAGCTGCAGCACTTCACTTTAAAATAACATCTCACAGCTTTTTCAGGGCCGATGCAAATCGATCGTTTGTTTGTTTAGTCAAGCTTCATTCATAATCACATCGTACCATCACAGGCAGACAACACAAATAGATAGAAACATACAGAACACTTATATGTGTTTCTTCAAATACGCAGTATAATACTAATAATAAACAAATACAGTAAAAGCAGAGTCATGATAAATCAAAGATACAATACCAGGATAACTAATTACAATATTTTCAACGGAGTGCTGCAGGTATGACGTACAGGCCAGCCCTGAAGTCAGCTTCACCCTGGTTCACTCCACAAAAAGACAATGGGATTTTTCCATTGTCTTTTGGATTATTACAGAAAAAAGTTTATGATCCCGACAGAATCATAAACTGTTGCGTCGTGCAAAATCAGCAGCAGGTCTTTCCAGTTTTACCCACGTTTATACACAAAGAGAGACTGTTAAAGACCGCGGGCCAGTTCAGGCTCCAATTAAAATCTGGTTTCATGACATGAGTGGGGAAAGTAAGAGGTGATGCAAGTCAGAGACAGTTACAGTCTTTTCTTTTTTCTCACTTCGCACCGACACTTTCCCCTCATTTGAACATAAAATGACGAAGGTTGGTCGATTCGAACCTTTCTATTGTATTTCAATATACCGACCTCCTGGCCCATCTGGACCTTTCCTTTCTGAGTCTTTTCACTTGATATGCCATGTTTCATTCAGGACACACTCACAGTCTAGTTACTGATAATGTTTGCTTGGAGGATTTCCTTGTCACTGATCACGAAGTGTGTTCTTTTTACTATTTCTTGTCATTTAGATCTGCAGCCCGCATCATTAACCACAGCACAGCTGTAATTTTACAGTTGTATTTGACCCAGATGTGCTGTCAAACTGTAGTGGAGTGGAGGTCCAGTTACTTAACAAACAGTGCTCCTCTGTATTGGATATTGTGGCTCCTCTTAAAACTGGACAAGCCTCTCCTGTCGAATCCTCACCCTGGGGTGACGAGTCAATCCACAGTTTTAGGCCAAAATGTAGGAAGACAGAGTGTTTATGGAAAACCACCAAACTAAAGGTCCATCAGCTGCTTTTAATCTGTTTGAATGAAACGATGAGGGATGTTAAGACTGCTCCGATCGCCAACCTCATTTCATCTACTAGAAATTCAAAGGTTCTCTTCCAGAATATAAACACCACTGTTTCTCTCACTGCTCCACAAGTGTCCTCTCTAACCATGACTGTAATATCAGCTATAAGATAAATATTCCCCCGTCATCAAACCATCATCCTATTGCTGTTTCCTCATGAGTTATAGGCCGATATCCTGGCTGTTCAACAGAAACAGCTCTTCTTAAAGATCCCCTCCAACGAACATCAAGTTTTTAACCCGACATCCATATAGTGCTTTTATACAAGACATATGATGAGTGAAAGAAATCAACGCCATGACTGAGTGTCTCCACCTTAGAACTGCAGTGAACCAATGACAGGCTCATAAACACAGATTCAGACAGCCAGACCTTTTCAGTACAAAGAGAGAGAGTTTGCATTATCAAGAAAAACAAACAACCTTTCTTGTTTTGTTTCACGATATCAATACTTCATTCACTGACATGGTGTTAACAACAGAGATGATAATATGGTGATGTCAGATGTTAGGCCTTGTGGATCTTTAGTTCAGTCGCCTGCCTTCCCACCATCAATCTATCACATTGATAGGAAACAGAGACAAAGGAACCTTCTTTCAATAACAGACCAGCTGTTAGCCTGTCAGACAGATGTATCTGGTCACATCTGTCTGACAGGCTAACAGCCTCGTGGGTCTGAGAATCAACTCCCTGGACACAAGGCAACATGGGATTAAACAACCAAAGTCTCTGTTTTGTAACAAGAAGACTTTATCAGAGGTGCAAACTCTGTTTACCAAATGCATACCACATAATCGGCCGTTCCCCTTCCTCTCTGTCCCTAGATAACAGAATCAAAAATCACAAGCCAAATTCCAATCTTGACCCGAAACCAGCATTTTCCTCTTTTCAAACACGAATCTGAAAAAATGTCAAATGAACTGCCCGACTCTTCCGTGACCCCTGTAATGGTTTTATGTAATTTAGTTGAATCCCTGGGTTTCTATCCTATAAAATGGCTGAACTGTAAAACATAAAGCTTAAGGCAGTATCTACCATGTGACCGGACAGGTATTAAACAGGTCGTTTGTTCGCTCTGTGCCCAATGTCAGGGATTGTTTAAAATGTCTGAAATAATAATAATAATAATAATAATAATAATAATAATAATAAAAGTGATATAAAACAATGAAGTGCAAACACAGACAGAAGTTTATGGTCTCCTTGTAGGAGAGTTTTAAATCAGCTGCAGCAGAACACAATGACATCTCTACAACAACACAATGCAAACATTTCATTTGGGCTTTTTGTTTTTGCAACTAAAACAGAAAAATGTTTACACCTGACTTTAAGTTGATGTTGTGGAACAAATGCAGGACACTTCCCTTGGCTCGTTGCAGCTGGAGATGACCGAGCTGAAGCTCATGGTGCAGGTGTTTAGTTAAACGCCGCCCCCTGGTGGTTTCAAGAGAAAATACACAATTCATCTGTGATGGATGAGTGAAGGTCAAGGGTCAAGTTGAGCATCCCCCTCAGACGAATCATTTGAAACTACCATTGTGATGCTGCTGTGGGGAACATAAGCCAGAGATGTAATATTGCCCTGGAGTCACTGAGTTAGCTGTGGGCTACAACTTCAGCCTCGGTTTTTTTTTAGCCTATATTTGTTTATATCTTGTCAAATTGTCCCCATCTACAGATTAGCTCATAGAAGATCCTGTTTGCAGTATACCACTGAATATACAGACAACATCATCGGATTACTGTGATACTGAGGAAAACTTAAAAACAGGAGGATTATTTTTTCTGTGACTTCTAAGCTGATTTATGGAGATCTATTATTGATAAGATGAACCTTTATTGATCCCAAAAAGACAAATCTAATTTGACACAGCAGCACAAAAGAATAGCAGCAGGAGGGGAAAATAAGAAATATAAATAGAATCAGAATCTAAAATAAATGAGATAAAATAGATGGACATCAGAGATGTGCCCAGGAAGTTTAAGTCACACTGAATCTAAAAATGTGTGTATTGTGACTGTTTTGACTCAGGAGTGCGACTTTAGACACAACTTGCAGCAGGATGAAGGTGTTTTAAGACGTACCGAGGCCGGTATCACCTTCTGCATTTCAGTCTGAGCTCCGCTCCTCAGAGTCCTAAGTCTTCAGTCTGGATTCTGCACAAGATAACAAAGCTGAGTCATTCAGGTTGTTTTCACACAGCACCGGTTCTTTCAGATGGGAGGGGTGGGATGACAATGACTTATCAATCTACAGGTACTTGTGGATCATCATCATGTCAGACAAATGTCGGCATAACATTCATACACCTGTTCATGTCAACACAGGTTCATAACATGCAGCTGACCTCCTGCAAGTCACCAATATCTATCTATCTATCTATCTATCTATTATCATTAAGAATATTCTTGGGGATTCACTAGAACTATAATATATAACTAAAATATGTTGCTTATAAAAAGTGATTACACACACACACACACACGTATGTACATGATCAGGGTGGCACCGCTCTGACCTCATTTGAGCCAGGAGGAAACTTATAATATCAATTGCTATCTAGGCATTAATAACTACAACATTACAAAAGTTATGACACCTGTACTCTTAAGCTTAAAGTTGATCAGTCACGCAAAGATGAAACATAATCATGGAAGATGCTAGAAAATATCCTTCACTGACCTTGATGTAGCTGAAGAAGTAGATTGCTGCCATTCCCCTGAAGCACAAAGTCTAAATTCAGTGTTATAACTAACGTTCAACTTGCTCACTAATTTATTATATTTAACCTCCATCTTTACAGACCACTTTAAAAACCCAACCACACTCTCTCTGAGGCCACAATCAACAGTGTCACCATCTGAAAAACATAAGTGCAGGTAGATGAAAGGTGACACAAGATAAATTAGCTTCTTGTCTACCACCCAAGGGACGGCTAGCTTCTCAAAATTAAAACTGAATAACATTCAGTGTTTCCTCCTCTGTCAGTTTCTGAAGTTGAAAACTGACAGAGGTGATCGTGGTTAGCTAACATTAGCAAGGATACACAGCAGGCTACAAGCACCGTTTTATATTAGCTGAACTTAGCAAAGTGTAAGTACAATTTTAAATTAGATAGTAAAGTTAGACAAAACTTTGAGTGGTGAGCTACAGGCGCCATTTTACATGAATTAGTGAACTAACGCTAGCTAACGATAGCTAACGTTAGCGCATCAGCTGCTACTGAAACAGCATGGTGAAATGGCACATGTAATAATAGTTAGTATTACCCTACAAACTAATGTAAAATTAAGTACATTAGCTAATGTTAGCTAATGTTAACACCTTGTTCATCGACATGTGAAAGGTCGAAGCAGGTAAAAATGGGAAAGCATAGGGATCTGAGCGTCTTTGACAAGGACTGTGATGACCAGACGACCGGGTCAGAGCATCTCCAAGACTGCAGGTCTTGTTGTGTGTTCCCGGTCTGCAGTGGTCGGTACCTGCCGGAAGGACAACCGGTGAACCGGCAGCAGGGTCAACAACGCTCTGATGCACGTTGAGGTGAAGGATAGCCTGTGTTGTCCACAGAAGAGCTACTGCAGCACAAACTGATGAAAAGGTTAATGCTGGTTCTGATAAAGGAGTCACAACACACGGAGCATTGCAGCGGCAGACCCGTCATAGTGCCCATGCTGACCCCTGTCCACCGCCAGAACTGCCTACAAAGGGCACGAGACCATCAGCACTGGACCACAGACCAATGGAAGGAGGTGGCCTGGTCTGATCAATCACATTTTCCTTTACATCATGTGGACGGCCAGGTGCGTGTGCGTCACATACCTGGGGAAGAAATGGCACCAGGATGCATTATGGGAAGAAGGCAAGCCGGGGGAAGCGGCGCGATACTTTGGACGATGTTCTGCTGGGAAACCTCGGGTCCTGTCGTTCATGTGGATGTTTCTTTGACACGTAGCTCTACCTAAACACTGTTGTAGACCAAGGACAGTCCTTCATGGAAACAGTATTCCCTAATGGCAGTGGCCTCTTTCAGCAGGATGATGCTCCTGCCACACTGCAGCGACGGCTCAGGAACCGTTTGAGGAACTAAACATGGAGGTCAAGGTGTTGACTTGGCCTCCAGATTCCCCAGATCTCAATCCAGTTGAGCATCTGTGGGATGTGCTGGACAAACAAGTCCAATCCATGGAGGCCCCACCTCACAACTTACATGACTTGAAGCTTCACCAAAGTCTAATCGGCTCGTCCTGGAGTCCAAGTGGACATTTGCTGACATCACAAAGGGCTCCTTGATGTGTTGTCTCCAGAGCTGGTAGATCCCCACACACAGACACTGTAAAGGGAACAACATTATACAATAAGCTGTCTACAGTAGGAGTGCAGACAAACCAGCAGCTTTGATTCTCTCACCTGTTGCATGTCCAGCTCAGTCTTCCCTGAGTCAGCTCTTTCCAGAGCCTTAAACATTTCTGGTTGAGAGACAGAAAGATACTCACCACACAACAGCTGGGAATCTCTGTCTCATGTCGTCCTCCTCGCTCTCTCCTCATGTTTTCTCTCCATCTTTACTGACAACTGTCAAATCCAGGAAAACTCTCCAACACATGATTCAAACAAGTTTCACTTATTTCATCTATTATCTGATCTACAACAATTCAACCATGAGAAACTTCTGGGGACATTGAAATGAACTAAATGTGCTGCTTGGAGCTCGGACCACACTCTGTCCACAAACATGGACTTCAACACAAAATCACTGTTTCTCACCATTTCTGTTGTGAGTAAAAATAAAAGCAGGCTGACCTCTGACCTTTTGGCTGTTGTCTTTAGTTTGTGCAGCTTCCAGCCTTTCACTGATTCAACCACATTTTTCACTGTCGACCACAAACAGAAAGGAAACTCCAGCTGTGTTAAGACTGTCACAAGAGAAGCAAAGCACTGACTTCCACTGTCATATGGCTTTAATACCAGTGATAGTGATAAAACACTGATCTAAGAACATCACCCCCCCCCCCCAATGAACTTAACATGTTGTCATAGCAACCACATTTCAGCCTGCAACATATTTAGAAATACTGAATAATGTAGAAATTAGCTGCAATTCTCCATCACACCACATGATGGAGCTGATTCATCAGATTCATCACTGTGGGATCAGCTGATCTGAATGAGACAGAAAACAGTCCAGGAGGAGGAGGAGGAGGAGGAGGAGGAGGAGGAGGAGGAGAGGAGGAGGAGGAGGAGGAGGAGGAGGAGGAGGAGCAGGAGGTGGAGGGAGGAGGAGGAGGAGGGAGGAGGAGGAGGGGGGGGGGAGGAGCATGAGGAGGAGGAGCAGGAGGAAGGAGCAGCAGGAGGAGCAGAAGGAGGAGGAGGGAGGAGGAGCAGCAGGAGGAAGAGGAGCAGGAGGAGCAGGAGGAGGAGCAGGAGGAGGAGGGAGGAGGAGGAGCAGAAGGAGCAGAAGGAGGAGCAGGAGGAGGAGGAGGAGGAGGAAGGAGCAGGAGGAGGGAGGAGGAGGAGCAGAAGGAGGAGGAGGAAGGAGCAGGAGGAAGGAGGAGGAAGATGAGGAGGAGGAGTCTCAGTGTGTGTGCAGTCTGTGTAGAAGGAGCAGGAGGAGGAGGAAGGAGCAGGAGCAGGAGGAGGAGTCTCAGTGTGTGTGCAGTCTGTGTAGAAGGAGCAGGAGGAGGAGGAAGGAGCAGGAGGAGGAGTCTCAGTGTGTGTGCAGTCTGTGTAGAAGGAGGAGGAGCAGAAGGAGGAAGGAGCAGGAGCAGGAGCAGGAGGAGGAGGAGGAGGAGGAGGAGGAGGAGGAGGAGGAGGAGGAGGAAGGAGCAGGAGCAGGAGGAGCAGGAGGAGGAGGAGGAGGAGGAGGAGGAGGAGGAAGGAGCAGGAGGAGGAGGAGCAGGAGCAGGAGGAGGAGGAGCAGGAGGAGGAGTCTCAGTGTGTGTGCAGTCTGTGTAGAAGGACAGAGACACTGATGTTGGTCTGTCTCAGGAAAATGATCAAATAAACTCAGGAACCGTCTGAAATTCACCAGAGCAGGAGATTTATTCTTGCAGCGAGGGAACAAGTTTCACACAAAGAGTTTGCAGTGCAAATGTTTAAAGAATACAAAGTTCACACAGGTTTTATATCCAGAACATGAGAGTGACCTCACATCCTGCTGATATGAGAGTCACTCAATAGAGACTTGGTTCATGTCTTATCATTAGAAATGTGCAGCAGCTGGGAAGAAGAGAGAAGGTCACTCGGCTCCTCTCTCATGATTCCTGTCTTGAAAACAAACACAACTTTATAAAAGGAAAAGTTCACTTCAGGATGTAACAGTTCTTCTGTAGGATAATTATCTTCATCTAGTCATAAAGTATCATCATTTATCCAACAGTCTGTCAGGTCCAGAGGAACACACAGGGGTGATGGTGGACTGGACTCTGTGTGTGACAGTGGAGCTGTTCTCAGATCAGTTCAGACTGCAGCACTGAGAGTCATCTCCACTTCTTCTGATTCCTCTGTCAGTCACTGGATGAAGCTCTCCTCTCCACTCCACCTCCCAGTAACATGGTCCAGTCAGAGCCTGTACACACCAGCTGCTGCTTCAACATCTGGATCATCAGGACACACACACACACACACACACACAGAGCCACACACACACACACAGAGCCACACACACACACACACACAAACACAGAGCCACACACACACACACACACACACACACACACACACACACACACACACACACACACACACACACACACACACACTCACACACACACACACACACACACAGACACACACACACACACGCACACACACACACACACAGACACACACACACACACACACACACACACACACACACACACACACACACACACACACACACACACACACACACACACACACACACACACTCCTCTTCACCTCCAGCTGTTGAGAGAAGAAGAGACAGAGGAGATGAATCAGTGTTTACAGAGACGTCATCAGCTGGACTTCAGTCCTGTTCAGTCCAGATGTGCAGCAGCTGTGTAGCGTAGCCTGCTTCCTCTCAGCTCTCATGTTAACGTGTTGGAGTGAACACTGAGCTGGAGGCTCACACACCTGCAGAGACTTTTAGCATCAAGTCTGTTGACTCTGCACATTTCCCTCAGTCCACAGTGGAAACAAACTGCTGAGTCATGAAGGTTCATCACTGCTCCAACAGCTCAGTGATGGATTCACTGTCCTGACATTTAAACACAGAGTCTCTGTGTGTTGATGAACATCTGGTCTGTTCCTCACACATCACCTGACAGATAAACATGGAGGCTGTCACTGAAAACATCTGGCAGAGGGACAGATATACAGATGTGCTCACTGGACTTCAGCAGAGCTTCTGGTCTGTATAAAGATCACATGGTTACAGAGTGTAATGATGCTTCTGTGGAATAAGAGCCAGTGACTGTCAGACATCAGACTGATCTCAGAGCTGTGACAGAGATCAAACTGATCAGGTCTTGAGTTGTGAAATGAGAGAACAAACTGTCTCAGATCAGATGTGACAGTTTGATGAATGAGGACACTGTCTCTGTTCCTCTGTGAGGCTGTCAGCTGTAATCAGCTTCACTTCCTGTAGACATCAACTCAACAACAACAGTCGTCTTCACATCCACTCAGACACATGATCACAACGAGCTTCTGGCCGCTCTGATTGGCCGACTGTTCTCTCTCTCTGTCTTTCTGTCCAATCCTGACGCCTGTCACCGTTCTCCTCTCACAGCTTCACTGAGGGAAGCAGCTGCTGAGAAGGTCGGAGGTTTCCAGGAAACACTGGCTCTTTGCTCTGATACTGTGTTTAGTACAATATGATGGAAGCAGCAAGGACTGACTCCGCCCCTTTTACTGACCTCAGAGTCTCCAGTCGACAGTCTGGACTCTCCTCAAGATCACACAGCTGCTTCACATCTGGATCCTGCAGGTTGTTTCCTCTCAGGTCCAGGTGTTTCAGGTGGGAGGGGTTGGACTTCAGAGCTGAGGCCAGAGAAGAACAGCTGATCTCTGACAATCTGCAGTCCTCCAATCTGAATAAAGAATAAAAGAAGTGAATAAAACAGATGATTTAATAAAAGACTTTGGAAATGTTCAGCAGAAACTTCTACTGCTCCTAACAATAATAATCATGACACATTTTATTTGTCGGCTTCTTTCCAAACATTCACAGACACTTTACTAAACAACAAGATTTGCAGTTAATGGAGTGAAACATGTGAAACCAACAGTGTGGTGCTTTTCTCTTCAACACATTCAACACGTCAATTCAACTGTTAGAAAAATACAACAATGTTCACACTTGTGTTAAAGTTCATTTAAATTCACTTCAAAGAAAAGAAGAGTTTTTTCTTCATCAGTTGAATCTCAGTGTTTTTGTACAAATATTAGTTCTGAGGATCTTCTGTATGTTGTTGTGATAAAAATGAATTGACTTTAAGGACTCACACTGGACATTTTCTACAGTGTATTTAGAAAACATGAGTCCTCTGACTGAGAGAAATACCAGTGTGTGAGTTCTGAAGGTTGAACTGAAGTGAACAGACATTATTCATGACAACTGAGTGAAATGAGCTGAAACTGAAGAATCATTGTGAGAGAAGAACAACTGGAAACATGAGACAACCACTATTTAAAATGTCAGTAATGACTTCATTCAAAATGAAAAAAGTTCTGTGTGAAGATAAATCAGCTTCAGTTGTGGATTAAAGATATAAGATCTACAACAGTAACAGTCAGTGAACTTACTCCAGAGTCTCCAGTCGACAGTCTGGACTCTCCAGAAAACCACACAGACGCTTCACTCCTGGATCCTGCAGGTTGTTGTTACTCAGGTCCAGATGTTTCAGGTGGGAGGGGTTGGACTTCAGAGCTGAGGCCAGAGAAGAACAGCTGATCTCTGACAAACTGCAGCTGATCAATCTGAATAAAGAATAAAGATGTGAGTTCAGAGACAAAGTTCCTTCTTGGAAGCTTCAGTGTTTCATCATCTGTTCAGAGCTGAAGAAGCTTTAGAAAGTAGAAGTTTAGAAAATGAAAGTCAAACACCTGAACCAACAGGAAGCAGGTTAAAAACAGTCACATACAAAGAGTGAAAACAGCTTCATTAATATCAATGACAACATGCTGCTGCTTCAATACAGACGTAGTGACTCCACCTCTTAAACTCTACCAGCTCCACCTGTGGCTCCATCTGTACAAACTCATGTTGAGCAGCCACATTTATTAGAGCTTCTACTTTCACTGAGCTCTTTCTGACTCAAACAGCTGATCTGCAGCGTGATACACTGAGGGTCATAGGTCAGCTTGTGCGTAGTAATATGGCAGTTCAATGCTTGAGAAAAGCTAGTTCCAAAGTTAAGGGCTGTTTGACAGCAACATCAAATGGGGAAAATATTCTAAATGATTTGAGCTTTTTTCCTTGGGCATTTTGAAAGTGTCTCAGACAGTGTTTTTCTGCTGACCCCGCCCACAGCAGCTCATCACTCAGCTTCTGTGGCCGTGCTCTCGTCTCTTTCTCCAAACTGGGAGGGGCCCATCTGAATCTACTACAGCTGATACACTGACTCTGTGTAAACACCTCACACAGCCCCACGTTAAATAACCTCAGCTGTCACTTCCAGCTGCTGTAACTCCTCCCCTCACCCAACCACAGAGGAAACACTCTCTGCCTGAGCCGCCATATAAACCAAACAACATCCAGCCCTTCTTGGTAATCCTCCAAACAAACCAGCTGAGCCTCTTCAGCTTCTTCATTTTAGCAGCAACAAGCCAAACACTTGTGTTTAAAGCATCATGAGTTCACACTACAAGCTCTGCTCTTACCTGTCTCTGCCTGTCTCACCTTTCTTCTAAGCCACAGTCATTGACAGGAAGTGGCTGCAGCGTCTGCCGTGTTCTTCACTGCCTGCTTTAGACTCAACCCTCTTAGACCCAGTTCAGGGAACAGGGACCAGACTTTATCTGCCAACAAAACCCCTCCAGCCAACCTCCACTGGACCGCAGGTTTCCAACCAGACTCCTCTGCCTCTGCTGCCAGCTCTGTGTATCTGAGCTGTTTCCTCTCATGGTTCTGTCAGCTCCACAACATACACAAGCTGCTGTGTTTCTGACCACAACAACATCTGCTCTCAGGTCAGTGCTGCACTTTCATTTAACAAGGTTCTGACTTCATTTTAAAAACTGTGCACGTCCTCTACTGCTCTGAATCACTAACACTATGACTGCTCTCACATTCTTCTGTTTGGAGTCATTACAACACACAGTTTTTTCTCTTCACCAGCTTGTTGCTTCAAAATCCTCACAGAGAAATCCTGAAAATATATGAACCAACGAAAAACTGAGTTCACAAAACTACAACAGTCAGTGAACTCACCTCAGAGTCTCCAGTCTACAGTTTGGACTCTCCAGTCCAGCAGACAGAAGCTTCACTCCTGAATCCTGCAGGTTGTTGAAGCTCAGGTTCAGGTGTCTCAGGTGGGAGGGGTTGGACTTCAGAGCTGAGGCAACGACTTCACAGTGAGTCTCTGACAGTCGACAATCATCAAGTCTGTGATTAGAGAAAATATAAATGTGTTAGAATAAAAACACAAAACATGTCGTCATGTGATCAACATCTGCTCTTCACATTCGTGGTTCATTTCATCTTATTGTGTTTGACATGAAACAATAATTCTCTCTCTCTCTCTCAGACCTGCAGATGTTTAACGTGAGTCTTAGTTTTACTTTAATCTTACAGACGAAAGGCGGGAAAATGGTTTTACATTTAGGTCCCATAATGTCCACAGTGTGAGTGTGATTGATCCACAGAGTCAGAGTGAAGCCATCGTGTTTAGAAAAACATTTTTACTGTTTTCTGTTATTAATTTGACTCCAGAACATTTTTCTAATGAGTTGAACTCAGTGAACAATTAAAGATGATCTCTCTTTGCTTCCTGCTTCTGTCAGGTGATGCTGTTCACGTCCATACGCAGGAAAACTTTGGTGACTGTTGCCAAACGCTGCAGAAATGAAACAAACAGCTTCACAATAATGATGAATGAAGTCAATAATCTCTGATTTCAGCACAACAAACAGAAAAGGACAAAACAAACAGCAGGACACTGATAATGAAGCCTTCCAATACACTGTACAACTGTTCACACACCTGGATATAATTACACTTTCAGACGTGCATGACAGACGACCACAGAGCTGCTGTTGTCACATGATGTCATCATTGACCTTTGGTGTGTAGAAGAAGACTACTCTCCTCTACAGCAACAAGAGAGAAACACCTGAGAGTTTCTGTCTCATTTAACACAATATATGGAAACACTTTAAAGGACCAGAGTGGAGGATTTAGGAGGACCTGTTCACACAGATGGAAGATAATATTCATAAGCACCTTTTCATTAGTATATAATCACCTGACACGTCTCCTTTCACAGAGCCTGCCATGTTGCAGCGCCATGTTTCTACAGTAGCCCAGAGCGGACAAACTAAACACTGGCTGTAGAGAGGGCCTTTAGTGTTTTTATGTTCCCTGAAAGCCACCATAGCTTCTCCTACACGCTTGGAACGGGAGGGGTGGGGGTGGGGGGGTATTCAGGTGGTTGCAGTCTGCAACGTCACCACTAGATGGCACTAAATCCTACACACTGGTCCTTTAAAGAAAGACCATGAAAAACTTACAGAAGGAAATAAAACAACTTCACTCTTCAAATGAAAAGTTGACTTCATAAGCACCAACTCCTGCTCTGATGTGACCAGTAGCTTCTTGTAGCTCATGCTAATGTTAGCAACCTTTAAAAGCTAATGTTGACGTTACTGAGTCACTTCACTAGTTTGATGCCTTTTCTCTGTTTGTGAAGCTGTGACATCATGTTTTAGCATGAACCATTATCACATTAGTGTTTGTTGTCACCACAGTGGCTGCTGTTCACAAAAACTCACCAACTCACTTCAATGTAGAGAATTCAAAATGTAAAGTAGCACCTTTAATCTGAGCGGAGGTCTGGTGAGTTCACGTCTTTCTGACTCCACACATTCACATTCTTTTACTTTTCAAACTTGTAGTTTTCAGACCCAACCCACGCTGACTCAAGTGACATCACTGGAGGACATTTATCAGACTTCACACAGCTCCCTCTGGAGACACTAAAGGCTTTACACTGTTTTCTATATGCAGTCGTACTCCTCAACACCTGGAAACACCTGGAGACACACTGAGGTGTGAGATCAGTGACTCCTGCTTTAATTCGTTTTTACTATTAATTACAACCAAGTGAAATATTTACATTTTAGTGCTCACAACATTTAAAACATCTCCAGAAGAAGAAAAACACAACTGACCTCAAACTTGTGAAATGTGAAACAAAGAATAAAGACAATAATTTAATACTGAGGAAGTTTGAAGAACTAATTGATAATGTTAATGATCATGTCTGGACTCACCGAGCCTTTCTGCAGTTCCTCACAGCTGGGATCAGTCTCCATCGTCCCTCCTTTGATGTGTTGTACTTCTTCAGGTCCAACTCATCCAGAACCTCCTCTGACATCTGCAGCATGTAGGCCAGAGCTGAGCAGTGGATCACAGAGAGTTTCTTCTCTGATCTGTTCTTTGACTTCAGGAACTCTTGGATCTCCTGATGAACTGAGTGATCCTTCATCTCCGTCAGACAGTGGAAGATGTTGATGCTTCTGTCAGGAGAGATATCATCTCTGTTCATCTCCTTCAGGTTGTTGATGGCTCTCTGGATGGTTTCTGGACTGTTCTCTGTCTGACCCAGCAGACCTCCTAAGAGCCTCTGGTTGGACTCCAGAGAGAGGCCATGAAGGAAGCGAACAAACAGGTCCAGGTGACCGTTTCTACTGTAGAGGGATTTCTCCATGGCTCTCCTCAGGAAGACATCGAGTGGTGGATCACTGCTGTCGAGCGGTGGATCACTGCTGTCGAGCTTGTTGATCCCAAAAAACCTAGAAATCTTCTTAAGGAAAGTCATTGGGTTTGAGTCTCTCTGTTCGAAGTCACTCTGTTTGGAGTCTCTCTGTTTGAAGTCTCTCTGTTTGAAGTCTCTCTGTTCGAAGTCTCTCTGTTTGAAGTCTCTCTGTTTGAAGTCTTCTCCCAGGAAGTTCTCCAGGACCTCTGTCTTCCTGTTGGTGTAACAGTGGAACATGTAGACTGCAGCCAGAAACTCCTGAACGCTCAGATGAACAAAGCAGTAGACTGTTTTCTGGAAGATCACACTCTCTCTTCTGAAGATCTCAGTACAAAGTCCTGAGTACACCGAGGCCTCTGTGACATCAAGACCACACTGCTCCAGGTCTTCTTGGTAGAACATGATGTTTCCTTTCTCCAGCTGTTCAAACGCCAGCCTCCCCAGCTTCAGAAGAACTTCCCCGTCAGCCTCCGTCAGCTCCTGTGGACTCGTCTCACGTCCCTCATGGTACTTGTTCTTCTTCCTCTGTGTCTGAACCAGCAGGAAGTGTGAGAACAGGTCAGTCAGGGTCTGGGGCAGCTCTCCTCTCTGGTCTGTGGTCAACATGTGCTCCAGAACTGTAGCAGTGATCCAGCAGAAGACTGGGACTTGACACATGATGTGGAGGCTCCTGGACGTCTTGATGTGTGAGATGATTCTGCTGGACAGCTCTTCATCACTGGATCTCCTCCTGAAGTACTCCTCCTTCTGGGCGTCAGTGAAGCCTCGTACTTCTGTTACCCTGTCCACACATGTAGGAGGGATCTGATTGGCCGCCGCAGGTCTGGAAGTTATCCAGACGAGAGCCGAGGGAAGCAGATTCCCCCTGATGAGGTTTGTCAGCAGCACGTTGACTGATGACTCCTGTGTGACATCACACACAGACTTCCTGTTGTTGAAATCCAGTGACGGTCTGCTTTCATCCAGGCCGTCAAAGATGAACAGAACTTTACAGACAGCGAGCTGCTCTGCTGTGACCTTCTGTAATGTTGGATGGAAAACATGGAGCAGCCTGAGAAGACTGTACTGCTGATCTCTGATCAGGTTCAGCCCCCTGAACGAAAGCAGAACCAGCAGACTGACATCTTGGTTCTCCAAACCCTCTGCCCAGTCCAGAGAGAACTTCTGCACCGAGAAGGTTTTTCCAACGCCAGCGACGCCGTTGGTCAGAACCACTCTGATGGGTCTCTGCTGGTCAGCTGAGGCTTTAAAGATGTCGTGGCACCTGATTGGAGCGTCATGGAGGGTCTCCATCTTGGAAGTTGTCTCCAGCTGCCTCACCTCATGTTGGGTATTAACCTCTTCACTCTGTCCCTCTGTGATGTAGAGCTCAGTGTAGATCCTGTTGAGGAGGGTTCCACTTCCTGTTCCATCAGTTCCTTCAGTCACATGTTCACATCTGCTCCTCAGACTGATCTTATGTTGATCTAAAACCTGCTGCTCCTCCACAGAGACTCCACTCCTCTTCTCTCTGTGAAGACATTTCTTTATCACCAACATGTCACAGTCACAGGTCAACATCTCTGTTCTGATTGGTCGCCAACATCAAGAGGGCGGGGCTTCACTAACATCAGCCGGTCTGTCTAGTCTTAAAAGTTTAATTCATCAAGTCAAATTAAATTCTGAATATAAAAACTGCCTCTTGATTTTAGTCTATTACATTATGTGTATTCATATCTTGTTAAGCTGTTATGAAATATATTTTCTAACAAATATCTTAAATCATTAAAACCCTTTTAGATATTTCTGTGTGATGAATGTGACGTTTTTGTGAATCTTTCAGGAGCTGATAATGTATTGAATCTTGATTCTGTATTGATCCTATCAGCTCTTTGGTATCTGGCCACTTAAAGCTGGAGTGCAGGACTTTTACATATAAAGGAACGTGTGTGAAATCCAAACCTTTGTTAAATGAGTTCTCACAGAGCTGATTAACCCTCTCAGCTCCAGGTAAATCTCTGTATTCTGCAGTATAGCTGCCTTTTAAATCTGCTGTCTGTGGTGACTTTCCCTTACTGCGCACCGGTACTGATGCATTTGAGGTCAATAAGGAAAGACTGATTTTGGAGAGCTGGAGAGGCCAGTAACAACAGAGAGTAACCATCATTTACCAAGCGTCCAAGAAAAGTTCCTGATTCTCCAGATAAAAAGAAACTCTCAGAGGAAACAGAGGAAACTGGTGTGGCTTTTCCTGGTTGGAGAGCGCTGACAGAAGAGAGGGGACTGATGGTGTTTGTAAAATACTTGGAGTCGGCTATTTAACTATGACATTAACTTCACCTGAATAATGACTCATCATCTTGGAGCTGATTGATAGTGTTGCTGTGATTACTCTCACTGCCAGAGGGGGGAGACACTAAATGATAAAGTGTCACCTCCAACATGGAGACACTGTGTTTCTTCTCTGTCCTTCTGTTGATTGACAGGTCTACAGACTGGTGGAGCACAGAGCTGTTGACATGAAATCAGGCTCGTGTTCATGCAGCCACTTTCACACTGACTGAGGTTCATGAAACAGTAACATGAGAACGCTCTGCTTTATAAATCTGATGCAAAGACTGTGTGTGCATGTTTCTGTCTCGGAGTTTTTGTTGTGACCAACACAGAGTTTATGAATCTAGCTCCTGGTTTCTCCCTGTTTCCTTCACATGTGTCTAATAACTGAATCATCTTCAGCTCAGTTTACAGTAGAAACAGTCTCTTACTGTGAGTCTGAGGGTCCAGGTTCATCACTGAAGTCTGGAGGATTTTCGTTGGACCGGTCACTCTTCATAGACAGACAGATGGATCCTGGAGACTCTGCTCTCAGTCTCTGGTTCTGACCTCTGCAAACACAAACATGTTTTTATTCATATCACATCGATCACTGATCAATTCTCTGATGACAGAGTCGATGTGGGAACTCTCAGCTGACGTCACCATCCAGCACCACACACTGTACTGAAGGATGGAAGCAACACAGCTCAAGAAGCAGAGTCATACAAAGGTGAGATGAGAGGATCAGATGTCTGTGACCCGACACCGCTCAGCATCTGTATCCTCAACCTCAGCTCCACTGTGTCAACATCTGGATCTACCTGGTTAACAGTCCTCAACAAGAGACAGTGGACAAACACACAGAGAGGCAGAGTCACATCTGCATGAATATCACTGATGGTCTTGTGTGTAATTAAAGGATCATTCTGATGTTATTCTACATTTCTGTTCTTGACAACAAACCTCATGAAAAGACCCAAATCAACAGAGTGTGTGTCTCTCAACACTTCCTGTCTGTGTCTCTCAGCTCGGAGCTCATTGGTTCCTACTGAAGACGTAAAGCTTTAAAAACACCTCACAGATTTATACTTTCATTTTTTAAAAGTCTCAGTAATTTCCTCAAACAGCTGCTCACTGTCGTTTCTATCAAACAAACAGGAGGAAACATATAAAACATTTGTTGGGACTATTTTCAGCGGCGGATGAATCCACATTTGGTGCTGTAGTGAGTATTCGGGGCAGCAGGACGGAGTGTGTGGGACTGAGTCTGAATAAACGACAGTGTGTGTTCATGATAATGAAGGAACATGTCACCCAGTGACACAGTGTGGTTCACTGATGTCTTTTAACATGGAGCTCTATGGCTCAGAGGAATAACTTATATCAGGCTGTGATAGGTTTGGCTCTGCACATGGGATTTATTGCTGATAAGAAAAATATGGACAATCACCAGACTCAGCGCTCGACCTGAACTGATTCTATTTACTGCATTTAGTAACTTTACTCATGAATCTGGTTTCCTCATTAATTATTCATCACCTTTGTTAACAAATCCAAATGCTGTTGGTCAAACAGTGTCTACAGTGAAGCTCTGACATGTGAAACTCTTCATCATTCAGGCTGTAAAATGATCCTGCAAACTGCTGTAAACTCTGTTAGATCCCAGCTCATCAAGGTTCACCACACCAGCCTTTAATTACTGATGTCTTTAAATCTCTGTCATGTTCATCAGCCGCAGGAAGAATGTGGAAAAGAAAAAAGTTCAAATGTTGTTTAGGTTCACAGGTTTGTAGCAGGTCTCTTACTGTGAGTCTGAGGGTCCAGGTTCATCACTGAAGTCTGGAGGATGTTTGTTGGACCAGTCACTCTTCATAGACAGACAGATGGATCCTGGAGACTTTGCTCCGTCCTCCTCTTCCTCCACACCATCACTCATCTTCAGGACTTCAGTCAGTCTGAGAGGGAAACCAGTCACACTGACTGTGAGCTCAGACACACAAGAGTCAAGACAATCTGTTCAAGAGTCACATGCAACATAAAGAGAACAGGAAGTAACACACACACTAACAGAATATACAGTATAATAAACTCCAGCTGCTCAGTCTTCATGTTCATTATTCAGCTCATCACAACGTTGAGTCAAACTGTTGATTGTGACGCAGAGAACAGGAAGTACCACAGCTCATGTTGTTCCCTCCTTTTCTCTCAGTGTCTTTGTGTGGACAGAAGTTCACTCTGACTCTTCTTCCCTCCACAGTCCACAGGGAGAAACTGACTCTGAGACTTTCACAGTAAAATAACTAAATTACCTCTTTCTTCTCCGTCCAGGTCAAATCTCAACTCAATGACTCAACACCTTCAGGTTAATGTTTAACTCCTCCCTCTCTTTTTTCATGTACTTTGATCACTCAGGATTTTATTGTGATTAGTTCATGATTAACTCTGTGTTCCACTTGTCTTTGCAGTTATAATTTAACTTAAAAATGCAGCTTGCTTCAACAGAGGTATCAAACTCGTCCAGAAGAGTAAATGTTTTTTCTTTTCTTTTCCTTTAGCTGCAGTGACAGAGAGACAGGAACGTTTGGGAGAGTGAGGAGATGAGATGCAGCAAAGTTAATAATTAAGTGATCCTGATCGTTCTGGTCGTCGTTTGTCTACAGGACACAATCTCTGAGACACCTGTAGAGCTGAATACAAATGAACTGCGACCTCGACACAGTTTGTAAAATGAAGCTCCACCTGAACAGTAACTTCTCTTTGTCTTTAAACCAGTCACATTGTGTATTATACAACCAGTATCTTTGTATCCACAGATGAATCAAACTGATTATTTCACTCTGACTCTTCTTCCCTCCACAGTCCACAGGAAGAAACTGACTCAGAGACTTTGACAGTAAAATAATAATAATGTTGTATTAACACTCACCTGCTTCAGCCCTGTTTCCCTCCTTCTGCTGCGTCGACTCAACATGTACTTTGAACTAACACTCAGCACCTTCAGTGTTATCTCCCTGTTCTCAGGTACCTGGGTCACCTGGTCAGTGTTGCTCCTCCTCTCTGCATTTACAGGAAACCACATGAGTCTCTCTGTGTGTTGTTCTGCAGATACAAGTTGTTTAAATTGGTTGTTATTTTGTCAGTCTGTTTGTTAAAAGAATGACAGATGTGCTGTTGACTAAATCAAACTGAACTTAATGTTTTCTTTATCAGACTTACTCCTCAATAAACTATATATGGAGGAAAGGAGGCACAGAGAGACATGGGGAAAGGAGACAAGGAGAGAGGAGAGAAGGAAAAGAGATAAGGAAAGGAGACAAAGAGAGAAGAGAGAAGGAGAAGAGATAAGGAGAGGAGACATGGAGAGAGGAGACAAGGAGAGAGGAGACACAGAGATGAGGACACAAGGAGAGAGGAGACAAGGAGAAGAGATAAGGAGAGGAGACAAGGAGAGAGGAGACACAGAGATGAGGACACAAGGAGAGGAGAGAAGGAGAGGAGAGAAGGAGAAGAGGTAAGGAGAGGAGACATGGAGAGAGGACACAAGGAGAAGAGATAAGGAGAGGACACAAGGCGAGAGGAGACAAGGAGAAGAGATAAGGAGAGGAGACAAGGAGAGAGGAGAGAAGGAGAGGAGAGAAGGAGAAGAGGTAAGGAGAGGAGAGAAGGAGAAGAGGTAAGGAGAGGAGACAAGGCAAAGAGATAAGGAGACGAGACACAGAGATGAGGAGACAAGGAGAGGAGAGAAGGAGAAGAGGTAAGGAGAGGAGACAAGGAGAGAGGAGACACAGAGATGAGGAGAGAAGGAGAGGAGAGAAGGAGAAGAGGTAAGGAGAGGAGAGAAGGAGAAGAGGTAAGGAGAGGAGAGAAGGAGAAGAGGTAAGGAGAGGAGACAAGGAAAAGAGATAAGGAGACGAGACACAGAGATGAGGAGACAAGGAGAATCAGATAAAGTGTAAACCTCCTCATGTGTTAGGGATCCTACACCTGAACACATCAGATGTTAGATTGTGAGGTGTTTCCCATCATGCCTTGCATCACCTGGCTCTAAAATCTGCAGCTGTGATCGTTCAGGTGATCAGCTGATCAGGTGAGTTACCTGCAGTCTGAAGCGGTCGTCACGGCTCCAGGTGACTGACAGCTTCAGCGGCTCCAACTCATTGGATGAAAGATCAGAGGAGAGGCGTGGCCTGAGCTCCACACAGAGCTGTGATTGGTTGATGGACAGCAGGTTGATCTGCATGACGCCCTGTGCGGCGGAGACGTACACCTGCAGCCTGACAGGTGAACAGGAAGTTGAATTAGAGACCAATCAGATCGCCTGATCACGGGTCACATGACTTGACGACACTCACTCGTCTCTGAGTTGCTGCCAACTGATCAGTTGACGGAGCACCGCCTCTGACTCCGCCCTCAGCTGGATCAACTGAAGATCACATGATTGCAATGCATTCTGGGCCTTGAGCAGAGACTCCTCCAGCTGTTCACACTGATGCTTCTGAAAGAGACAAGGAGGAGAGGAGACAAGGAGACAAGGAGAGGAGACAAGGAGAGAATCTGTGAGTGGAAGTTACTTGCTGAAATGCACCTTGGGAGTTGTAGTTAATGTCCATAACTTCTTGATCTTTGACTTTCTCTGATGATTGAAGCAGTTTCATGTTGGTCTGAGAGTCTGTGTGTGTGTGTGTGTGTGTGTGTGTGTGTGTGTGTGTGTGGTCACCTTGCTGTGCAGCTGTTGGACCAGCTGTGTGAGTGTGTGTCGTCTGTTGTGGATCTGTTGGACTTTCTCCTGCAGTGACCTGAGCAGAGTCTCCGTCTCCTCCACATCCGACCTGCTCTTCACCTTCAGAGCCTTCCACCTGCCCCGAGCCCCGCCCTCTGACACACACACACACACACACACACACACACACACACACACACACACACACACACACACACACACACACACACACACACACACACACACACACACACACACACACACACACACACACACACACACACACACAGATTTGGTCTATGGAAGGTTTTCGCTTTGTGTCACCAACTATTTTAATAAAATCTGTCAAGTCCAGACTTTCCCAGCTTAATGCTACAGCACTGAGTATGTACTGCATGTACTCTGTGTACTATATTTACTGTGTGTACCCTCAATGTAATGTGTGTACTGTGTGTGTACTGTGGGTACCAGGCTGGGGGGGGCAGGGCTGTGTCATCAGTTGCTGGGCAGACTCCAGACCCTCCAATAGAGACATCATGGAGTCAAGGACGAACAGCTGACGCCACAAAACCTTCTGAACACGACGACTGTCCTGAACACACACACACACACACACACACACACACGCACGCACGCACGCACACACACACACAAACACG
The DNA here is from genome assembly GCF_021018895.1 of Seriola aureovittata. Classification (NCBI taxonomy): domain Eukaryota; kingdom Metazoa; phylum Chordata; class Actinopteri; order Carangiformes; family Carangidae; genus Seriola; species Seriola aureovittata. The sequence continues at coordinate 24,728,293 of NC_079380.1, forward strand.
CACGCACACACACACACACACACACAGAGTAAGATTTCTATACATTACATTTTCTATTAAAAAACAAGTCATTCAATCCTCTAGTATCTACACCTCACTGTTCATCACTTCACCATCCAGCAACAATAATAATACTAATAATAACAATCATGATGATAATAACAACAACAATACTACGAGTACTACTACTAATAATCATAATAATAATATTAATTGATCTCCTCTGGGACTCAACACTACAACAGTACTGAGGAAAGCTCAGCGAAGCAGCTGTTTTCCGTCCCACAGGAGGATGTGATGCAGTTTCATGGTGCTGGGTTTGAGAGCGTCCCTGTTTAGCTCAGTCACACAGATAAACACACAAGTCCTAAAACTGTCTGATGTGGTCCAGATGTGGACAACAAACATCTGTAAATTACTATGTTTGCCTTCTCACAAACTGAATAAAGGTTTGACAAATTTGAATGTGTGTTTTAAAAGCTCTTTATGGTGTCTGTTATAATCTAGTCCAGGGCTGATAAGTCTGAGTGCAGTGGTTGTTGATCTGGACCTGGTCCATGGTGTGTGTCATAAATGAAATCAAGTTTCCACAGATGTAAAGGTGGCGGTGGCCTGACGTCACTCCTGACCGTGAGGTAGACGACCATCCTGGCTGCTTCAGCAGAGTCCGGCTGCTCCGAGTCTCCGTGGGGGTCCAGCAGATCCAGATCACAGCGCTGCAACACACTGATGCACACAGACACACAACAGACAGAGACACACAACAGACACACAAAGACACACAACAGACACACACAGACACACACAGACACACACACACAGACACACAACAGATACAGAACAGACACACACAGACACACACAACAGACACACAAACACACACAACAGACACACACACACAGACACACAACAGACACACACACACAACAGACACACACACACACACACACAGACACACAACAGACACAGACACACACACAACAGACACACAACAGACACACACACACAGACACACAACAGACACACACACACACACACACAGACACACAACAGACACAGACACACAGACACACAACAGACACACAAAGACACACACAACAGACACACAACAGACACACAAAGACACACAACAGACACACAACAGACACACAACAGACACACACACACACAACAGACACACACACAACAGACACACAACAGACATGCAACAGACACACACACACACACAACAGACACGCAACAGACACACACCAGACACGCAACAGACACACACACACAACAGACACACACACACACACACAACAGACACACAGACACACAACAGACACACACACACACAACAGACACACAACAGACACACACACAACAGACACACAACAGACACACACACACACAAGACACACAACAGACACAAAACAGACACACACACACACAACAGACACACACACACACAACAGACACACACACACACAACAGACACACAACAGACACAACACACACACACACACACACAACAGACACAGACACACACAGACACACAAAGACACACAACACACACACAACAGACACACAACAGACACACAACAGACACACACACACACACAACAGACACACAACAGACACACAACAGACACACACACACGTGTTTGCATCTTTGCCTGCTTACAGGGTTTTTGGCTACTGCAATTGTTCCCTGGTTATCCTCATACACTACAGTCTTTGTGTATTTGTAATCATCAATGCTTTTTAGCAGTTGCTCCAAATATATACACTCTTGCATAGTGGAAGCCAGAGCCATATATTCTGCCTCACAGGTTGAGAGCGCTACCGTAGGCTGTTTCTTTGTTTTCCAAGAAACTAGAGAACTGTTCTCACTAAGGCTCACACAGGAACCTGTAGTGCTGCGTCTGTCTGCAGTATCTGACGCCCAGTCAGCATCACTATAGGCCACTAGCCCTAACTCCTTTTTGTCATTTCTTCTGAAACACAACTCTCTGTCTGCAGTACCTCTCAGATACCTTAGTACATGTTTCACAGTTATCCATTGTTCTTCTGTTGGTTCACAAAAATATTGTGATAGCTTGCTTACCACAAAACTTAAGTCTGGACGAGTACAGGTTGTCAAATATATCAGGCTGCCTACAGCCTCCCTATACATCCTAACATCACACATTTTAACAGCGTCTTCTGTGTAATATAGTTTTTGATCACATGGAGTGTCTCTAGGTTTGCAGTCCTGCATGTTAAACCTTTCCAAAATCTTGTGGACATATGTTTCCTGTGACATTTTTACACATCCATCAGACTGAGTAAAGTTGATGCCGAGAAAATGCTTAAGTCTACCTAAGTCTTTCATTTTGAACTTTTCTGCAAGCATCTCTTTTACATCTTTCATCACTTTTTCATTGTTGGTTGCGATTATCAAATCGTCCACCCAGACTATCAAAATCACCTTTTCATCTTTAGTCTCTTTGACATAGACACAATGGTCTGCTGGGTTTTGTGTGAATCCTTTTTCAGTTAAACAGTCATGTAGAGTCTTATTCCAGTTTCGGCCAGACTTCTTTAGGCCGTACAAAGATTTCTCCAGCTTACATACCAGACCTTCTCCTTCCTCGTAACCTTCTGGTTGGTCTGTGTAGATCTCGTAATCTATCGGAGCGTGTAAGTAAGCAGTTTTTACGTCCATTTGATGAAGCAACAGGTTCTCCTGTGCTGCTTTCTGTAACAGTACTCTTACACTTGTCAAATTTGCTGTTGGGGAGAAAGTTTCACCATAATCAATCCCCATCTTCTGACTGTAACCCTTTGCCACAAATCTTGCTTTGCACTTGTCTTTACCTTCAATGTCAGTCTTTACAGAATAAACCCATTTACCCCCCACTGTTTTCTTGCCCTTTGGCAGAGTAGTCAGAGTAAATGTGTTGTTTTCCTTTAATGACTGGATTTCTTCATCCATTGCTTTAGTCCACTGTTTTGAGTTAACTGACTCCATAGCTTCTTTAAATGTATGTGGGACACCACACATTGCTCTATAACAGTAATCAATAGTAGTATGAATCCCATCCCTATCACTGTTACTAGTTACAAAGTCCTTTAAGTGACCTGGTGTCTTCCTCTCTCTTGTAGGATACCTCCCGCTGGCAGTTTCACTACTTGTCTCACTTGACTCTTCTCGGTTAAACTCACTTGATGTACTACCTTGTGAATTTTTGTCTCTTACCCTTGTTTCCTGAGATTTCTCAGTGTTCTTATAAACCTCTTGTGTTGCTCTATCAGTCCCTGTCTGTCTCACTCTGTCATCTTCATCATTATTTGGTTCTATCTCTACTGTCTGTGTTTGCTTTTCCACATTTACCTTGTTCACAAATTTCACAAGTCTGTGTTTCTGCACCTTTTCAGTGTCAGGATGATAAACCAAATAAGCTGGACTATTTTTGTCGTAACCGACAAAATATCCCTGATCACATCTGGAATCAAGCTTTCCCTTGTTCTGTTTGTATGTGTAACATACAGATCCAAACTTCTGCATTTTGGACAGATTTGGTGTTTTATCAGTTAACATCTGGTAAGGGGTCTTCCCTGTTCGCTTATTAAAGCATCTGTTGCGTACTATGGCTGCTGTCTGAACAGCATAGTTCCAGAGAAATTTGGGTAGCTGACTTTCAATTAGCATGCACCTGCCCATCTCAAAAAGAGTACGCCAGCCCCTCTCAGCGCTACCGTTCTGATGAGGTGAATATGGAGCTGATGTCTCATGCTTAATGCAATTTTTCCTGAACAGGGTTTGAAAGTCTTTACACATGAACTCAGTGCCATTGTCAGACCTTATACATTTAACCTTCCCGTAGGGGGCAGTATCTGCAAGGAACTTTTCAGTTGCCTGCACCGTGTCACTCTTTGATTTTAGAAAGTATACAAACACTGCATTTGAGTAATCATCGGTAAATGACTGCACATATTTGTACCCATCTATAGATCCATTAGCTACTGGACCTGCTAGGTCTGTGTGTACCATTTGCAAGGGAGCCTTTGCTCTTGTATCAGGTTCTCTACTACGGGTTTGTGCAAACTTTCCCTGGATACATACCTCACACTCTTGATCAGGCTTAGTAGCCTTGCCCTTAATCTGCATACCACTGACAACATTTTGCAGTCTAAGAACATCCTCATAGTTACAATGGCCTAATATTTCGTGCCATGTTTGCACGTCATGACAAGTACTACACTTATCACCATCATCAACCTCAGTGTGCAAATAATACAATTTGCCATACACATGAATGTTCAACCTGGTACCATCTTCATGCATCAACACATCCTGTCCTCGTTTAAAAGTGACTGTTGCCCCAGAGGCAGTTGCAGACTTTACCGAGAAAATATCCCGGGGGTAAGACGGTATAAACAACGCGCCTCTCAGCGTTGCTCTGCATCGTCGTCCCGTGCTGTCTACCAGGAACACCTCTGCATTCCCCTTGCGTTGAGCGACGCCTCTGCACAGGGTGCCGTCTGCCAACTCCACACAGTGCGTCTCCGGCTTGAACGTGTTGTCGAAGCTTTTAAACTCGGCTATATCGGTAACGATGTGGGATGTAGCTCCAGTGTCAACCATCAGGCCCTTTTCGTTGATGCTGCTGAGCCCCGCTGTCTGCGTCCCTGATCCTGAAGGCGCAATCTGCTGCTGCTGCTGTAGATCCGTTGCCGCTCTCATCTGCGATTTTCCTCGCTGCGTCCTTTATGTTTTTACGTCTACAGGTGACGTCGTTGTGAGTGTCACCTTTACAATGACTGCACCGTGTCTTTCGCCGACATGCTTTCGCTCGGTGACCTTTCATGCCACACTTAAAACACACAATCCCCGCATCCTCGTTGGTCCTGACCCATGCACTTGACCTGGCGGCCTCCGCCCGGCTCTCGTTGCCGTTTTCATCACATTGTCATTGGACTCTGCTGAAGTTCGCTTTTCTGTGGCTTCAAAGCTACGTAGTCTTGTTTTGAACTCCGCGAATGTGATATCGTCCTCATTATGTGTTACATGAATTGCAAATGGCTTAAAACTTTCAGGCAATCCCTTTAAGACCATGGCAATCAGTAAGCCGTGTCCTAATGCTTCCCCCGCGGTCCGCAGCGCCGTGATGGCGGTCTCTGCCCTGAGGATATAGTCCCTCACAGTCTCGCTGCTCATTTTCTGCAGCGACGTCAGCGTTGTGCACAAGTTAATAATGCGGGGCTTCCCCTTCCCTGCATAGTACTCTCTCAGTATTTTAAATGCTTTTCTGGCATTGTCCGGTGCATCTCTCATAGTTAATGAGAGGCTCTTATCATCCAAAAGTTGAATTAACTCAGCATATGCATCGGCATTTTTCTTACCGTCTGCTGCTATCTCATTTTCCCTGTTGGGCTCTCTCAAAGCCGTATTCTTGAGTCCCAATAAATGCAAATGTCCAAGTACCTTAGTCTCCCACAGTTCATACTTAGTTTCGTCTCCATCAAACATGAGTCGAGGCAACCTGCTTGTCCCTCGTGGATCCATGATGCTATCCGTTAGCCGTTAGCCGTTAGCACGCTGTCCGTCGCGACTTTCTATCGGCAATAAAACATCAGAAAAACTCTTCCCGGAGTTGCTGCTGGGCCCATAACCTGTTGAGCTTCAGGAAGAAAACTTAGACGATATATCTTTAGCCCTCCTGGCATATT
>NC_079380.1:24742459-24794959 GCF_021018895.1 Seriola aureovittata
TAATCCTCAGATTAGACAAAACCAACCAACATGGTTTATAAAAACCTCATAAAAACACAGAGTTAAAAATCAGCTTCCCCTCAACAACAGAACAGAGAGCTGCAGTGAAACACCACTGGGACCGAAACTCATCAACATTGTTCATGAGTACGTAAAACCTGAAGTCTGCTGTGATTCTTGCTTTCACCAGCGACTTAAACACAGACAGCAGCTCCCCACCTGAAACACCTTCTACTTTGTTCTTCCTGCTTTTATAAATGGACAGTTTGGCCTGTCCCACTACAAAGTTCAACAGTTGCCATTTTTTTGCATTTTCTTTTTTGTAGCCAGCACCAAAAATAAAAGCAGTTTCACACAAACTCTCACCACAGTTTAAAAACACAGTTTTCAGAGCCTCAAACAGAACTTCAAGTCTTTTACATTTTAGGACACAGTGAAAAACAGTTTCTGTTTCCTGACAGAAAGGACATTTAAAAGACACTGTGGGATTGATCTTAGAGACCAAGCTGTTGACAGCCAGCGCTCCCTGCAGGATTCTCCACTGCAGATCACCTGACCTCTTGTTTAAAGGCGGTTTATAAAACAGCCTCCACACAGGTTTACAGCGATCCTGCACCTTTAATTCCCTTCTCCACACATTGTCTGTTCTACCACTCAACTTTCTCTTGTTTACAGCTTGTACACAGTATTTATTCTTTGCTCTGATACTGTGTTTAGTACAATATGATGGAAGCAGCAAGGACTGACTCCGCCCCTTTTACTGACCTCAGAGTCTCCAGTCGACAGTCTGGACTCTCCTCAAGATCACACAGCTGCTTCACATCTGGATCCTGCAGCTTGTTGTAGTTCAGGTTCAGGTGTTTCAGGTGGGAGGGGTTGGACTTCAGAGCTGAGGCCAGAGAAGAACAGCTGATCTCTGACAAACTGCAGCTCCACAATCTGAATAAAGAATAAAAGAAGTGAATAAAACAGATGATTTAATGGAAGACTTTGGAAATGTTCAGCAGAAACTTCTACTGCTCCTAACAATAATAATCATGACACATTTTATTTGTCGGCTTCTTTCCAAACATTCACAGACACTTTACTAAACAACAACATTTGCAGTTAATGGAGTGAAACATGTGAAACCAACAGTGTGGTGCTTTTCTCTTCAACACAATCAACAAGTCAATTCAACTGTTAGAAAAATACAACAATGTTCACACTTGTGTTAAAGTTCATTTAAATTCACTTCAAAGAAAAGAAGAGTTTTTTCTTCATCAGTTGAATCTCAGTGTTTTTGTACAAATATTAGTTCTGAGGATCTTCTGTATGTTGTTGTGATAAAAATGAATTGACTTTAAGGACTCACACTGGACATTTTCTACAGTGTATTTAGAAAACATGAGTCCTCTGACTGAGAGAAATACCAGTGTGTGAGTTCTGAAGGTTGAACTGAAGTGAACAGACATTATTCATGACAACTGAGTGAAATGAGCTGAAACTGAAGAATCATTGTGAGAGAAGAACAACTGGAAACATGAGACAACCACTATTTAAAATGTCAGTAATGACTTCATTCAAAATGATTCAAGTTCTGTGTGAAGATAAATCAGCTTCAGTTGTGGATTAAAGATATAAGATCTACAACAGTAACAGTCAGTGAACTGACCTCAGAGTCTCCAGTCGACAGTCTGGACTCTCCAGAAAACCACACAGACGCTTCACTCCTGAATTCTGCAGCTTGTTGAGACTCAGGTCCAGGTGTTTCAGGTGGGAGGGGTTGGACTTCAGAGCTGAGGCCAGAGAAGAACAGCTGATCTCTGACAAACTGCAGTGACTCAATCTGAATAAAGAATAAAGATGTAGATAAAATCATTGATAATCGATCAGTTTTGTCCTAATCAATGATCTTTGTCTAAAATGAGCAGAGGGACTTTGTCCTTCTGTTGTTGTGGATCATCATAATGTCAGCCTTCTACACACATCATCCACATGTCAGCACAACATTCATACACCTCTTCATGTCAACACTGATTCATCAGCTGCTGCTGACCTCAGAACAGTCTGTCAATACAGAATCAATATCTGATCAGACCTGTTGGACTAAAAACTGACCACAACACTTTGATTCATGAATGAACTGGATCAGACTTTAAAGATCCAGTCCTGATCCAGGATAAAGGTCTTTCTTGGTCCTGGTCTCTGTCCTGCAGATCAGCTCAGGAAACAAAACTAAACAAATTAAACTGAACACAAACTGTTTTCATCACAAATTACAGAAGATTTAATGGAAAACTTTGGAAGATGCTCATCAGGAACTTCAAACACAGAAAAGATGATAAATGAATGAATGAATTGACTTTAAGGACTCACACTGGACATTTTCTACAGTGTATTTAGAAAACATGAGTCCTCTGACTGAGAGAAATACCAGTGTGTGAGTTCTGAAGGTTGAACTGAAGTGAACAGACATTATTCATGACAACTGAGTGAAATGAGCTGAAACTGAAGAATCATTGTGAGAGAAGAACAACTGGAAACATGAGACAACCACTATTTAAAATGTCAGTAATGACTTCATTCAAAATGATTCAAGTTCTGTGTGAAGATAAATCAGCTTCAGTTGTGGATTAAAGATATAAGATCTACAACAGTAACAGTCAGTGAACTGACCTCAGAGTCTCCAGTCGACAGTCTGGACTCTCCAGAAAACCACACAGACCCTTCAATCCTGAATCCTGCAGCTCGTTGTTAGTCAGGTCCAGGTGTTTCAGGTGGGAGGGGTTGGACTTCAGAGCTGAGGCCAGAGAAGAACAGCTGATCTCTGACAAACTGCAATCAATCAATCTGAATAAAGAATAAAAGAAGTGAATAAAACAGATGATTTAATGGAAGACTTTGGAAATGTTCAGCAGAAACTTCTACTGCTCCTAACAATAATAATCATGACACATTTTATTTGTCGGCTTCTTTCCAAACATTCACAGACACTTTACTAAACAACAAGATTTGCAGTTAATGGAGTGAAACATGTGAAACCAACAGTGTGGTGCTTTTCTCTTCAACACATTCAACACGTCAATTCAACTGTTAGAAAAAATACAACAATGTTCACACTTGTGTTAAAGTTCATTTAAATTCACTTCAAAGAAAAGAAGAGTTTTTTCTTCATCAGTTGAATCTCAGTGTTTTTGTACAAATATTAGTTCTGAGGATCTTCTGTATGTTGTTGTGATAAAAATGAATTGACTTTAAGGACTCACACTGGACATTTTCTACAGTGTATTTAGAAAACATGAGTCCTCTGACTGAGAGAAATACCAGTGTGTGAGTTCTGAAGGTTGAACTGAAGTGAACAGACATTATTCATGACAACTGAGTGAAATGAGCTGAAACTGAAGAATCATTGTGAGAGAAGAACAACTGGAAACATGAGACAACCACTATTTAAAATCTCAGTAATGACTTCATTCAAAATGAAAAAAGTTCTGTGTGAAGATAAATCAGCTTCAGTTGTGGATTAAAGATATAAGATCTACAACAGTAACAGTCAGTGAACTTACTCCAGAGTCTCCAGTCGACAGTCTGGACTCTCCAGAAAACCACACAGACGCTTCACTCCTGAATCCTGCAGCTCGTTGTTAGTCAGGTCCAGGTGTTTCAGGTGGGAGGGGTTGGACTTCAGAGCTGAGGCCAGAGAAGAACAGCTGATCTCTGACAAACTGCAGTCCCACAATCTGAATAAAGAATAAAAGAAGTGAATAAAACAGATGATTTAATGGAAGACTTTGGAAATGTTCAGCAGAAACTTCTACTGCTCCTAACAATAATAATCATGACACATTTTATTTGTCGGCTTCTTTCCAAACATTCACAGACACTTTACTAAACAACAAGATTTGCAGTTAATGGAGTGAAACATGTGAAACCAACAGTGTGGTGCTTTTCTCTTCAACACATTCAACACGTCAATTCAACTGTTAGAAAAAATACAACAATGTTCACACTTGTGTTAAAGTTCATTTAAATTCACTTCAAAGAAAAGAAAAGATTTTTCTTCATCAGTTGAATTTCAGTGTTTTTGTACAAATATTAGTTCTGAGGATCTTCTGTATGTTGTTGTGATAAATGTAGCGGACACTGGTGGACGCCAGTGACCAGACACCAGATTTATGGTAAGGACACTGGGGTGCTCTGGAGGATATGGGGAGCCTCCCATGTCCACTTTCCCATCATCAAACCATCACATGGATAGAAAACAGGGACGAAATGAGTTCCCCTCACCAATAGACTAGCTTGTGAAGATACCATCGGAATTTATGGCTAGCTCATCGAACTCATTCTGAACTAACACTCCTGCACCAAATGGGAGACAAACACAACTCTCCCCCACAGACTGACAATGAATTCATGTTTCATCCCTGACACTCATCTGGGATTGATAGGAGGGTGCCACCTCTTATCAAATAACATGAAAAGGAACATTTAGCCATCAAGGTGCTAAACCACCAGGATTCGCACTCCTGACTCATTTTCTCTCACAAGAGAAAACAACACTCTCACCTTTAACACCTTTCTTACCCAAAGGGGGGTCTCACGAGGAACCACAGACCCCCGCCATAAAACCATCCTACATTCCAAGCCGGATTGATGAACTATTCCACATCTTATAAAGCATGATTGAAATGTCATTAAACCAAACGTCCTATCACCAGGTAATTCATGCAGTATTACTCTGGAAAGATTTCAACTAAGTAAGAGAGTATATACACCACTAAACATCAAATTTGACAGGTTTCCCCCTCAGGGTTTATAGGTCACAAGGTCATGGGGGAGTAAGGGGGGTCAGGAAGGGGTGGGGTCAGGAGGAGGTTATGCTGACGTAATGTGCTTTCCCAAAGGGTGAGGGGTGTATATTAAAGGACTACGTCATCATCCATACTTGTTAACAAGCAACAAGTCCTGATGACTGTGTGAGAACACATTACCATAAGAGCTCACCCTCTCTTTGTCTCACACACACACACACACACACACACACACACACACACACACACACACACACACAATTCAGCCAAGGGTCCCCCATTATATACAGAGACAACCTGAGGGTTGATGGTTTAAAGATCCATAGAACCGGACACAGAGTCAGAAATGGACATAGCAGGCCAATATTACAAGTCCCTGTGTTTACGTACACGGCAATCGGTGGAAGATGATCACGAGCGATACTACAGCGCTAGCAACGAAGTGCAGGACATGCTGTGGGAGCCTTATCCTGCAGAATACTTTGTTTTAAAAAATATCATACCAAAATTGAATCCTACACTGTTCTCTACAACTGAAATGTGTCAAGAAACAAACCAAATAGTATATTTTTTACCAACCCCGTTATCGTTTGAAGAAATAAAAAACGTTTAAATATAGCATTTATTTATTTATGTTAGAAAATAAAGTTTCCGCTAAAGATTCACAGAAAAAGTCCCTCCTCTGAGCGAACCAATGAAATTGGGAGGCTGAAAAGGGGGCGGGGAATATGCCGACTAGGATTCCTTAAGAGCCAGAATCTGACATCAGGGATGACAGAAAAAAAAAAAACAAACAAAAAAACAAGAAACAAACGCTTCTGAGAATGTCTAATTCCGCTGCAGCCAACAATATCATCGGGAACGTGGTTCCGGACACGTGCAAAGAAGAAATGGAGGGTCCACGGCATAAGACAGCCAAGAGGCTATTCACATCCACATCGCTTATTAGCGAGACGCCTATAACGCTCTTTCAAGAATTACCTTCGTTTGGGAAGGCGCCTCAGAGAAACATAGTTTATCTATGTCGAACCCAGATGCCACCGTCCGAGTCGCTGCGGGAGGAATGGTCTCTAGCACCCTACGGAATGTGCGGGCGCTGGGGGTACGTGTTCAGGTACGAGACGGGAGAACTGTGTATGTACCAGCTGGATGATGATGAAACGCTAGAATCACACACAGCCGCAGCTACGCTGACTTCCAACGACTGGGCGGTGTTGAAATATGTGGTACCGCGCCAGGGACTCGGTGGCGCCAGGCAACCCCCGTGTCAGGACGAAGCGGAGGAAGATGAACCTGCACCGGCTAAACGTGCCAAAGTGCAATCTTTTCCCACCGACGTCGAACTTTCTCAGAAAAAGATCATTTTCAGCGCCGTGTGGCAGTCGAAAACCGTAGCATCCGGTCGATGGTTCCTCCGTGCCAGCTTGCGCACATCAGGGAACAACAATGCTGCGGAGAGCTTTGTCTTGGAGTGTTTTAATTCAGATTGCGGCGTATTCCGCACATTGCTGGCTCTGCCTTACACTGTCTGGGTGGAAAAGATGGAAGAAATAGCTGAAAAAATTAGCTCTCTCTTCCACAGCTGTCGTAACTGGAGAGACACAGTGGCGGTGAAAAAAACTCTGTTATTCTAGACTGCACCTTCGTCACCCTCAACCCCACCCCTTTTCCTATTAGCCGTACCTCTACAAGGATATAAGGAGAGCGCCAAGAGACTTTCCGATACCCTCCGGACGATCAACACTTCTGACAAGATGCGGTGCTACCGACAAAAATGTCTATTATCCTGCTGGAGGAACGGGTCCCAGGGTACGGAGGCCTCTTCGTCCTACTCCCCCTCCACCCCACCACAGACGGTCGAGGATGAACCCCAGAGTCGATCTCCGGATCACTCTCCAGGTCCGCGTGAACCACCTAGCGGCTCCTCCTCCTCTTCCGCCTCCTCATCCCTCTCCGGGTCGGATATAGAGGACCTCGACATCGACGACTCTCAGGTTCCAACCCTTCCACAATCCCCCTCACCTCCGTCCTACGGGTCGGACGAAGGTATCGAGGACTCTTCACGGTCCCCATCGCCTCGAACGTAGCGGATGACGGCTCGGACGTAGCGGACGATGGCATCGAGGACTGTGAGGTTCCAGCCTCTCAACGAACCTCCTCCCCGGCATTACCTCCCTCTCCTCCTCCAACTTCGCCGGACGGGGCTCAAGGCTCGGGGGATGAAATCGACGGCTGGGTGTCATCGGTGTTCATCAACGCTGTAAAGTCAGCCGTATTCCATCTGCTCAACCTGAGTCTTCACAAGTACCGGCGTGAAAACTGCTTCGGGTGTAGCGTCAACCATCCTAGCCAGAGAGAACACCCGTGTCTGGAAGTGCTCGAAGAAGATTTCTACCGGGACAACTTTCACGGGCTGATGAAGCTACTCTGCAGCCCTCGGTTCATTCCTGCTATTCAACGTTTGCTCGCCCTTCGCAACATCCGAGCTCAAGGCGACAAGGTTAGATGCGTGGCAGAGACTCTTTTACACGAGTTGAAAGCGGAGAAGTGGATCAACAATGCCATCCATGAAATGTACGACAATCTGGTCGGAGATGATGTGGTGAAAATTGGACAACTTCGATCGGTAACCGACTACTGGAAAGGTCATTAGCTTGATGATGAATTGCCATGATTGAATTGAGGAGATTACACAATGTTATACATACCTACTTTGGTAACTCGATTTTATACCTAGCTTTAAAAGTGATAAAAAAGTTAGTTTTTTCATATTGTGTATTGTTTTTTTTTACCTTGATAACCGTTACTTGATTTTTTCATATTATATGTGTAGTTTTTTTACCTTGATAACCGTTACTCGATTTTTTTCATATTGTATGTATAGTTTTACTTTGATAACCGTTACTTGATTTTTGTATTTTACATTACTGCATCTTGTGTTATGCTCTGTTTCCGAACAATAAAAAAATAAAGAAGCCGCACAACGTCATTATTGTTCAGTAAAACCTCGGAGGTCTTAGAAGGTAGGATGGCTGAGAAACGGCTCATGAAAAGAGTGTATTACAACCCAGCCCATCCGGGTAGCTTCGGAGGAGTAGAACGACTCCGCAGGGGTGTGCATGATGAAAGGGGGGAGAAAGTCAAGCTCGAAACCGTCACCGATTTTTTATCGGAGCAGGACGCTTACACTCTGCACAAACCAGCCAGAACACATTTTACCAGAAACAGAGTTTTTGTACCTAGGCCTTTAAACCAATTTCAAGCCGACCTCTGTGACATGCAAGCCTTGGAGGAACATAACGACGGGTTCAAGTATTTATTAACGGTCATAGATGTATTTTCAAAAAAGGCTTACGTACATGCTCTGAAGAAAAAAACAGCCGACGAGGTGGTGACGGCTTTTGAATGCGTCTTCAAAGACAGTCAGAAACGAGAAAAACTGCAAACGGATGCCGGTAAAGAATTTTTTAACAAAAAGTTTGAGGCTTTGATGAAGAAACACAGTATAGTTCATTTTGCCACAGCCAGTGACCTGAAGGCCTCGGTGATTGAAAGATTTAATCGTACTTTAAAAACTAGAATGTGGAGATATTTTACGGCCAACAACACCCGACGATACCTCAACGTCTTACAAGATCTGGTGAAAAGCTATAACCACAGCTATCACAAAAGTATAAAAATGACGCCTATGCAGGTGACCTCTGAGAACGCCTACCAAGTGTTTCAAAACCTGTACGGTACGTTTCCCTCCCGGCACACGGACAAGGTAAAGATGAAGTTCAAGAAGGGGGATTTTGTCAGAATATCCAAGCTGAGAGGCGTGTTTGATAAAAAATACGAGCAGAGTTTTACGGACGAAGTGTTTACAGTCTCCGACAGCATTCCTCGTTCTCCCCCCGTATACAGGCTCCAAGATTATGACGGAGAACCTATACAGGGCTCGTTTTACGAGGCGGAGCTGCAGAAAGTAAAAATGGCTAAAGACAGACTGTACGGAGTGGAAGAAATTCTGAAGCGGCGTACCGTCAGGGGTGAAAAAAAGGTTTTTGTACGCTGGAAAAACTGGCCCGAGAAATTCAACAGCTGGGTCAAGGCCTCGGAGCTGAAGGATGTATAAAAGCTGCGCGCGTCGAGGCCGGGGTCTTCATTCTACCGCAACACTATGGATCAGCGTCTGAGCGAGGGGTTTTACGTCACCCTCCCCTCCAACGCCAGCCTCGGGGTATTTAAAAATAATACCGGCTCCAGTTTCCACGTGGATTTAGCCCAACATATTGATTTAGAGGGTCCTTGGCAGGTGGCTTTGACCGAGATTTCATACCCTCACACCTGGTTTAACCTTCCCATAGAGTCAGGCCACTTTGAATGGAGAGAGAAACCCCTGTACACGCAGACGGAGATCCGTCGTCAAAAGATTAGAGGAGGCTATTACTCTAACGTGAATCAACTCGCGAACGAGGTGAACGCCTTTCTTAAAAAAATAGGATCTGATATTCACCTAAACTATAGCGCCATTCAAAAAAGATTTGAATATCATGCGGGAGGTAAGTATCATCTGCGATTTCAACCTCCCTTGGCTTACATAATGGGGGTAAAACCCGGAGAATGGGTCACCTTTGAGGAGAGGATGTCACCCTATCCGGCGGATATAAAAGCGGGGTTTTATCATCTCTACTGTTATAGTGATGTGGTACGGCATCAGTTGGTAGGTGACGCTTACGCTCCTCTGCTGAGAATCGTGGACGTAAAAGGAACTTACGGCGACATCATCACTCACTATTTTAACCCAGCCTACTATCTGCCTGTGGCAAAGAATCACATTGAAAACATTCACGTAGAGATTAAAACGGATCAGAACTCACCCATCAATTTCACCTTCGGTAAAACCGTCGTTAAATTACATTTTAGACCCGCTACCTCTCAACGTCCTCTGTGAAAAAAAAAAAATAAAACATGGCTCACATACGTCTGAGAGAGGATCCTCATCGCTTTGTGAGTTATTATGAAAGTCAAGTAGGGGGCGCTCTACCCGGTTTTTATGGAGCACCGGTCATGTACGGCCGAGGCGTAGGTTCTATATTCTCGAAATTGTTTCGTTTCGTATCCCCTCTGCTGAGAAAAGGTTTTGCCATCGCTAAACCTCACCTTAAATCGGCCGCTTCTAACATCGCCTCCGACGTGATAAGCCGTACGGTGGGGAAAGTGATCAATAACAACGCTCAAGAGGGATCCGGAGGAATTATGATCTTATCGCGCAGATCGAGGAGGAGGCCGCCGGGGGAGCGTGTGCTCACAACATCTAAAAAACGCCGGGACGTTCCAAAGAGGAAATCAGTCGGCAAACGCAGGCCTAAAGGGAGGAAGTCTGCTCGGAGCTTGGATATCTTTTAAAAAAAAAAAATAAAGAAACAAACAAAAACAACATGGCTCTTTTACATCAGAAATCGCCCGAGTGTACCTTGGCTGAACTGGATTTATTTTCAGCCCCCATGACGCAGTTGTCTGTAGAAAACAAGGTTTACACAGAAATTTTACCTCTGTCCGCCATCACAGACGGAGGCCCCATCGAGTTCTTTATCCCCGGAGATGGAGAAAAGTATCTGGACCTGAATGATACCTTGTTGCATCTTCGCGTAAAAATTACCGCCGCCGATGGGACCGACCTACCAAACGACGCGGCGGTGGGTCTCATCAATTACCCTCTGAATACAATCTTCAGCCAGTGCGACGTTACTCTGGGGGATCGATTGATCTCGCAGTCTAGCGCCACGCACCCCTACAGAGCCATGATCGAAACTCTGCTCAACTTTTCTGGTGACACGCTGGAAAGTCAATTCTCCGCAGGGCTATTTTTTAAAGATACGACAGGAGCCTTAGACTCCATCGTAACCAATAATGGTCCTAACAGAGGATTAAATAAGAGAGCCGCCTTTACCGCCAATTCCAGAGAAGTACACCTGCTGGGTCCTCTCCACGGGGATGTATTTTTCTGTGAGAGGCTCCTTTTGAATTCGGTAGATATGAGAGTTAAACTGACCCGCACCAGCGACGCCTTCAGCCTCATGGGAGCCCGCGACTCCGCTTTCCGTTTGAGAATATTAGGGGCCTCTCTGTTTGTCAAAAAAGTCACCGTTTCACCCGCCGTGCGCTTAGGTCACGCGACGGCTTTATTGAGGGGGAACGCGCTCTACCCCCTGTCGCGCGTCAATGTGAAAACCTACTCCATCCCGCAGAATTCCAGGATATGTAACCAGGAGAATCTCTTTCTGGGAGCTATACCCAAATACGTGGTTTTGGGTATGGTAAACCACGAAGCCTTCACGGGGAGAAGAGACCTGTCACCCTTCAATTTTCTCCACAACGATGTGGAATATCTGGCCCTCTGTCAGGACGGCAGACAGGTTCCGGCTAAGGCTTTCCAGCCCCAGTTTAACAACGGGATTTCGGTCAGAGAGTTTTACAACATGTTTATCGCCACGGGGAGACATCTGAAAGATTTACCTCTGAGCATCAACCGCGAAGAATTTAACGCGGGGTACTCTCTGTTTGTGTTTAATCTCAACCCGGGGGAAGACAACGACGCTCTGTCCCCCGTACACAATGGGAATTTAAGACTGGAGATGAGATTCAGAGTACCGCTACCACATACCACCACTCTGATCGTCTACGCTTGTTACGACTCCATTCTGGAGATCAACTCTAAAAGACAAGTGTTGGTGGATTATTATTAAGACGGAATAATTAAAATGGATAACCATCAACTGGAAAATCTCTTGCATCGTTTGTTAGGAAATGTATTTTGCGGCGTGTGGGCTTCCGACCAGCTGCCGTTGCTGAGTCCTTCGTTCAGAGCCCCGGCTTACTTTATCGTCAACACCCACCCCACGCATATGCCCGGAGAGCATTGGTTATCTCTGACTCTGGAAGAGGACGGCGTAGCCACTTTTTTTGACTCTTACGGATTTCCTCCGGACTTTGATCATTATCCCTCGAGCATCTTACAGTTTTTGGAAAACCGTTCTAAAAAGATACTGTACCACGATCGTCAGTTTCAACAACCCTTGTCCACCGCCTGCGGTCAGCACTGCGTTTATTATCTCTGTCATAGGGCCTGCGGTTTATCTTTTGAACAAGTATTGTCTCTGTATAACGACGATGCAGTAAAAAATGACCTAGAGGTTACCAACTTTGTGAAAAAATATCAACGTTGTATCAGAAACTGTAGCTCAGCATCTTTTAACCATACTACTTGCTCTTTACAAATGTTTAAAGATTGCTACAACTTGTGACAACCTTATGTTTTTTGTTTTTTGTTTTTTTATTCCTACGTAGTATTGTAGTATTATTCAATAAAAAATGTATCGTAGACTCAAAATGAAGTAAATAAAGACTTTATTGAGAAAAGACAGAAAAAATATGATTCGTTTCTTACTAATGTTTGTTAGGAGAAGTTGATCCACTGCGACGACATTTTTATTTTACGTCGTTTAGTCTCTAGTTCTTTTTCTTGTTCTTGTTCTTCTTCTTCATCTACCTGAGTTTTTCTCTTTTTATTACTCCCTCGCTGTATGCCTCGAGCAACCGCCGGAGACTCCTCTTCTTCTTCTTCTTCTTTTTCTTCTTCAAAACCGACCTGAGCTCCGCTTGTTCTTAGCCGGCGGTATTGTTCACGAGCTCGAGGGTTACCCACGGAGGATAAGGGGATGTTGAGTTCCCTCAGAGTACTCAAGAAAGTCATCCATCCTGTAGGGGGTGGGGTATGGGTTTTCTTTTTATAAGAGAGTGAAAGGTTTTTAAATAAATCGATCATATGAGACCCTTTCACAACCTCGCCCTTATAAACCAACTCCCCCGTCGAAGTCCAACCACCGTCACCTTTGGATAATTTCTTCATGATGTACTCTGCGTTTTTGCGATTGCGTTGGGGAAGGCTTTTGACCACATCGTAGCCCGTTTCATCCAAGTCCTCCCGGTCGGGTTGGGAAACGTCTCGGACCTCGCGCTGCTCAGGCTCAGCCTGAACGGCTGTCGCGTCATCGCTCGACCGGTCACGATGCAGAGTCAAAGTAACTCGAGGCTCGTCGTTCTGGCCTTGTTTAATCAGAGTGAGATATCTCTGCAGCAGAGCGTTGTATTTCTTAACTTTTTCGTCCGAACTCAATCCCGGTTCATTTAATATCGCTCTCATTTTCGCATTCCAAATCGTCTTCTGCCGTTTGTCTGATGGACGGCTCCGGTCGAGTCAGACGGCTCAGCTGCTGCGGTGAGACGAGAAACATTTTCTGGGTCGTCCTCAGAGACATTTTATCGTCTACTAGCGAGTCCCCCTAGAAGGTTACCGATGATGGGCACGACGGCCGAAAGCAGCGGTAAAAGAAAGCCGCCCGACTGTTTCTTTAGAGCCAGCTGTTTGCGTTTTAAACCGGTGTTTTTATCTGCCAGCAGTCTGATAATTTTCTTCTGCCTCTTTAGTTTTTTGTATTGAGAAGGAGATAGAGGAATGTTCCCTTTCAAGACATTTAAGGCAATCTCGCACAGAGCTTTGAGAAAATCAGGGGAGCAGTGGGTGAGAATGTCTCGTTGTTTCTGAGGCGTGGCCTGGTACAGAGCTTGTAGTAAGGGAGCGTTCCTTTTTATACGGGCCGACATTTTTTTTTTTTAAATTTTTTTTTTTACGCAGACTTCGTTTTGGGAACGTAGACGGTCGGCCACTGGTGAGGAAGTATGCCCGTCCTCAGTCTGTACCGTTCTGGGCAGGAGGGTGTGAGGTCGACGATTAAATAACCGTGGGGGTCTCTGGTGGCGTCTTCAAAGCTTTCCAGGAAAAAGGCTTTTTGTGAGGGGAAGATTTGATGAGCCAATATATTTACCTGTAACTTGTCCCGAGGGTTTTTAAACATCACCAGATAATTGCTGTTCAGACTAATGGTACGACTGTGTTTGCCTCGGTGAAATACATTCTGGGTCAGCATCATAACGCTCATTTTTCTATGATGTCTGTACTGGGTGAAAAGTCTGACCACTTCAGGGTGGTCGGAGGCTTGAAAAATAACGTCGTCCAAAATGATCAGATGCTTCTGGTCGGGAGGAAACAGGTTCGAGTCTTCAAAAGAATCAGGTAGCCCTTCCACCAATTTAATATTTTTATTCATCTTTTGCAGTTCAGCATACATAGGTTGAAATGAAGTATAAATCCACACAATGTTTTCCGGTACAGCATCCATGACATGATTGAGGTTTTCCAGTACATTTTTTACAAAATAAGTTTTCCCACATCCACTGGGTCCCACAACCAAACATGAAAAAGGCACAGTGAGTCTAGGATCAAAATCAATCTCCTCCGTAACAGTGAGGTGTGAAATTTTCTTTTTTTTTTAAAATTCTAATACCCGAATGGCAAAGTCGTCCCGTCGCTAAAGAGACGTCTTTTGTCATACACCACTCTAAACTTTTTTAGAAATGTTGAATCCTTCAGTGAAAAGCTCTTTTTATCTCTTCTAATGTTACGCTGAGGAGTCTCAATCACGCCCTCTTGCGAGTCTTTCAGGTAACCCTCCACTAGTTCCTTGATACCGTCAAAGTTGACCCGCTCACAGCTTTCCCGGGTCTGCGTGATACCCTTGACACGCAACACTGCTTTCTTACCGTTTCTGGTCTGGTACCCGTAACTCTTGGGACCGGCCGCCGCAAATTCTTGGATGCTATCACCCCCCAGCTCGTCCGTCAAGTCCCCCAGGTAATTACCCAGCTCCAAGGGGGACTCCCCGTCTTTCACCACGTAGATCAAGCTGTCGGTGTCCGTATAGAGAACGTTCTGTCCTAACCGTTCCATATAACCGTACAGCTTGAGGCGGGCGTAGGCGGTGGTGAACGCAACGATGAATACATTATTGGCTCTGCCTGGGGGCACGACGCAACGCTCGCTGTAGTTCCATTGAATGATGGCAGTTTTATCGTTGAGAAAAGTAAAGTACTGAACTTTATACTGTCCCGAAAACAGAAAACGGAAAAACTCTTCAGAATCGCTGACGAGGCTGGTTTGCGTCAAATTAGTTTTCTGAGCAAACTTACCCCAGAAGCTGTTGAGACACAGCTTAGACACCTGTCTCTTGGCCGGGTTCACCGCGATTTTGCTGGCGTCTAGCTGAATGCCCTGATTGACTCGATAGTCCTGGATGTACTTTTCTCTGCTTTGCTGATCGGAGGCCTCGGGTGGGTAGCCCGAAGCTTCCTGCTTACCTTTGAGAAAGGTGTGCATGTACTTGACAAAAATGGAGTCACAGCGTCTGTCAAAGTGCCACACTTCTGTGATCTTGGCGACTCTGTACCCCAACTCTAGAGCCTTGTTAAGTTCAACCGTCACCCAAACCCCCGTCAGTGCTCTGGCCTCCTCGTCGTGTCTGCAAGGACCCTGCTGGTTGTTGATCTCGGCGCAGGTACGGCAAAGGGTGAAAACCAGTTTACCCCTAGAGGTTCTGTAAGGTAAAACGGGGAAAAACAGCCTGCGTGGAGGATAGACGACGGCCCTGATCAACCCAAAGTAATTTTGAGGCTCGTCAAAGTCTTTGTGGATGATGGTAGGGTGACCTAGCGGGTAAGGAAAGCTACAGTTAACGTACGGGTACAGTGAAGTGACGTCCACGTACCGCACGGTTTCATTAGGCCCCGTCGTATACCTCAGTCTCACGGCGCTCGTCCTGCCTCCATAAAGAGCTTGGCGAGGGGAGAGAGGTTCGGGTGCCTGAAAGTCCTTGAGAAACCTTTTCACCCCGGGGTGGGATTTTTTCATCTCTGTCCAGTCGTGTTCTCTCATGACGACTGTGCGGACGCCGTAAACACACTTTAGCTTCTGTAATCTCTCCACGGTGGCCGCATGAAGCTCCTCGAAGGGGGCCCCCGTCAGAGGACAGGTTTCATGAGGTTGAAAACACGTCGGACAGCCGTGGTAAAAGCACCCCAGAAACTCCCAAACATACTTTTCACCGTTGATTTCGGCATAGCCGTCTGCAGAGTAAGGGCCGATCTGCTTCTCTCCCCTGTTTAAGGCATGCTGGATAAAGATGTTTTGGCTGTGTGCTACCCACCCTAACCACTGGATGGAGGCGTTGGAGTATAGTTTACACTGTCTTCTACAGTCATCGGGTGAGGGTATGGCTAAGGTTTTAGGAGGCAGGAAATTTGTGCGAAAGACCTTCATGCATGCCGATGCGATGGTAATGCAGCTGAAAGGGTCCACGCCTGTGTCGACGAGAAACTGATTCCTGAACCGGACGCAGCCTTCAGCGAGAATATCGACGTCCTTTTTACAATAGTACCGAGCTTCCTCTCAAAGTTAAAAACACCGCGACTGGCGTTACTATACCAGTCGCGGAACTCTTCCTGCCTCTGAGCCGTCATGCTTTCTATGCCATAATCACTCTCAGGCGGGTAGCGCCCGATGTAATTTAAGCGCTCCTTGGAGCTGAACCTGTGAGGGAAGTAGCCCTTGGTTTGATCGCCGAAACCTAACGCTTTGGGCATAGCGCTGAGAGGCATGGTGAGGAAACACAGAGAGTCGATAAATTTTAAATCATAATCGGTATCTGTGAAGCTGAGGATTTTACTTCCTTGCATGATGAGAGAGGGTTCTAAACCCAGCTCTACCATGCTGTTAAGGACCAAGTAGCTGTCAAAACCTTTTGCGTTGTGGGCTATGAACTTAGTTCCCTGGTAAAATGGTCTTCTGAAGTGCAGGACAAAGTCTCTGGCGCACTGTAGACCATAAGAGGCCCACTCCACACCGTTCAGTGTTTTTGTACACACCAGAAAAGGGACGTGGTTGCCGTCCTGATTGAGAAATGTTTCAAAATCATAGAAAATCAATTTCTCACTGTGTTGTGTGGCTGGTGGAACACTCTGAATGTAGCATTGGTGATCGTCGACGCCGAGCAATTTCTCACCGCAGATTTTACATTTAGGCTTCATACACTCATGACGATCAATACCATTACCGCTAGCTACATGGTACATTTTTTTACATTCCAGACATCTTTTTATCAGATCGCAAGTGCTGACGTACGTTTGGTTTATGGGTGCTAGTTTTGGTTCTTTATGCCTGGTAAAACAAGAGGGCGTGCGACACGTCCTGTGACAATCGCCGCAGAGTACGGGGGCTGACTTTTGTTTAACGCAGGCGGGGTCGTTGCAGACGGAGCAGAAACCTTTGCAGTGATGCGAGTGGGGATTTTCATAGCTTCTATAACAATAGTGACAGATGTGCCTGACCCCTAAAAAGGCTTTTATATTTTTTATTCCGTAGTAATGGTTTTGGAATAAAAATAGAAACAGGGGGTTAGACCGATCCGAAAAGTTGGTTTCAAATTTAGAGAGGGGACGGTTGTCAGGGGTTCTGTAAAACACTACAATTTTACGATTAACAATATTTTCTAATTTGCCTACGTCGCTAAAGGTCACCGGTGTCTGATCACTCAGACCGGCGAGACGTTGCAACTCTATTCCTCTTTCTTCGGCCTCTCTGTCCGTGAGTTGAGGGTCAATGAGATGAGCTAAGTTGATGACGAAGCAAAGCTGATCGTTCCTATTGTTTACAATGTACAGATGTTTCCTTTTTTTATTTATTATTTCGCAGTCTAAAGTTTTGGCCGCTTTTCGTTTCTTACCCCCTCTGGGGTTTTGCACCACCTGAACGATTAATTCAAGGTTGGAGGCCTGAGGGTCAGACCCGTCAGCCATCAGCAGCGTCTATTAAATCTGTAGGTAGTTGGAGAGTGAATGATTCCGTTTCCGATATTGATGTTGTTAAATAGAAGAACAAAACAAACAAAAAATAAATAAATAAACAAATGGTAACATTACCGTAGTCTGATTGCGTAAAGCACAGACCCTCCAGCTCGTCGGGGGTAACTTTAAAAACAAAATTAAATAAGTAAATAAATCATAGTTGAAGAGCGCAGATCTTTTTCAAATTAAATAAATAGTGATTCAGGGAGAGGGAATATATTACTTACCGATATATGTGCTGGTGATGTTTTGTAGAGGAAGATGGTGAACCTCTGCAGAAACTTTATTTTCTAAAATAAATAAATGCTATATTTAAACGTTTTTTTAAAAAAATGATTTCTTCAAGCGATAACGGTTGTGGTAAAATAAAGTTTTCTCATACCGTGGCTCATGTTGTCGGTGTTGTCTGTTTTCAACGAATCCTGCGTCTGATACACCCAGGAGAACATGCATTTATACCCATGTAAATTGTTAAAGTTTAACTTTCTACAATAAAGGGTTTGTTGTTTGTGAATACGTATGCGTGATGACCTGTTCCGTTGAAACAGCTGTCTCACAGCGGTAATATGCTTTAAGAACTTTTTAACTTTGTTTATCACACAGTCATCAATACTTGCTGCTTGCTAATAAGTTTGGATGATGAGCCTTTCCAGTGAATAGGCTGATTCACAGAGATCCTATGTTTTAAGAACTTTTTAACTTTGTTTCTCACATAGTCATCAATACTTGGCTGAAGTGTGTGTGTGTGTGTGTGTGTGTGTGTGTGTGTGTGTGTGTGTGTGACAAGGAGAGGGAGGGGTGGTGGACTCACAGCATGTGTGTGTGTGTGTGTGTGTGACAAAGAGAGGGTGAGCTCTTATGGTAATGTGTTCTCACACAGTCATCAGGACTTGTTGCTTGTTAACAAGTATGGATGATGACGTAGTCCTTTAATATACACCCCTCACCCTTTGGGAAAGCACATTACGTCAGCATAACCTCCTCCTGACCCCACCCCCTTCCTGACCCCCCTTACTCCCCCATGACCTTGTGACCTATAAACCCTGAGGGGGAAACCTGTCAAATTTGATGTTTAGTGGTGTATATACTCTCTTAAGTATGATCCAAAGTTCATTTCTGTAGCCCACATGGAGGCTGAGATAGGTTTTATTAGTTCTAAGGTAAATATCCACCATGTTACAATACTGCCATCTAAGGACCACTCTGGACCCCTTTTTCCCTTAGGGAATTAAGGAATAGACAAACTTAATGCATCACTCTGACATTACTGTTTTATATTGTAACTTAGCTATATATTTGTGTGGTTACAAATTGTTATCCTTTCATTGATCCATGTATTCTATGTGTGCTGTTAAACATGATGATGTTATTAGTTATCTTGTATATTCCAAACTTTAGCTAGGTAGTTGATATAGGCCGTTGTCAAAATGAATGGGCCATGGTGGGAGTAGAATATGCAACACTTGCGCGTAAAACCAAATTAAACAAATTAACTTAAGGTTTTATTTCTCTCTTTCTTTATTGAAACAAAGAAAGAGAAGGAAGACCAAAGGGGTGGCGACAACTGTCAAGCCCCCCCAGCTACACACACCCCGAGGATAAAACAGCAGGATCCTCCAGGGCTCGCTCTCTTCTTTTATATAGCTCTTCTTTTACCCCTCTTCTTTTACATAGCTTCTGTTACAATCCTTCGTTTTACAACTCTTTTTACAATCTTAACTCTTACGTCTCGTTTCGCGCACTAGCTCACGTTCGTTTCTAGTTTAAACTTTACTTCTTACACTTTGGTGCGCGATTTTTGTCTTACTATTTCAACAAGCCAAGCCTTCCAAATTGAATCACACACAGGTGTGTATAAGTAATTTTGTCGTTTTTCTTTTTGTGACAAAATCCAACTTTTGTCTAGAAGATTTTGAAGGTTTTGCATCGTTTGGCCAACACCAACTCCTTCCAACTTATCTGGTAAATTAAGTTAAATACTAGCGTTTATTCCGCTGTCAACCTCCGGCCCTCCGGCTACACGCCACACCAGGACCGGCTAACCAGAGCTCGAGAGTGCCTACGAAGAAAGTCTGCTGGCAGACTGCGCCGAAGCTGATCCACCGAGACATCGGCAGAGCCCGTCACCCCTGGCAACGGCCGTCATCTCTGAGAGAAACCCACTTGGAGCGTGGCGTCCCCGTCGCCTAGCAACCAAACTCCGGGGCTCCAGCCAGGATCTCAACAGCGCTCCGCTACTCAAAGTAGGCAACTCTATCCTTTGCTCCGAACTGGGTTGATGTCGGAATAAGACTAATCCCGATTTAATAATTCCCCACCGTTACGAATAGATGCTATACACATATCTAAATCCATTCTCTTTCACCATCGCCCAAATCACTGCTAGTTCAGCTGGTAGATATAGTTATTATTAGTTATAGATTCATGTCATTATCCTTGTTCATTTTACTGTGTTTAGTTAGTTAATAAATATTATCAACGTAACCCAGTCGTTGCCTGTGTTTCTTTGAAGTGAAGATCGGAGATCCCTGTAATCGAGAAATCACATCTTTGGATGTGAGATTGATCAAAACAATCTGTATTTTAATCAAATTGTCCTCCCTGAGGACTAGAGCCCCATTCTTTTAACGAGAGCAAAATTCAAATTGTGGTATTCACGCTACATAAAAATGAATTGACTTTAAGGACTCACACTGGACATTTTCTACAGTGTATTTAGAAAACATGAGTCCTCTGACTGAGAGAAATACCAGTGTGTGAGTTCTGAAGGTTGAACTGAAGTGAACAGACATTATTCATGACAACTGAGTGAAATGAGCTGAAACTGAAGAATCATTGTGAGAGAAGAACAACTGGAAACATGAGACAACCACTATTTAAAATGTCAGTAATGACTTCATTCAAAATGATTCAAGTTCTGTGTGAAGATAAATCAGCTTCAGTTGTGGATTAAAGATATAAGATCTACAACAGTAACAGTCAGTGAACTGACCCCAGAGTCTCCAGTCGACAGTCTGGACTCTCCAGAAAACCACACAGACGCTTCACTCCTGAATCCTGCAGCTCGTTGTAGTTCAGGTTCAGGTGTTTCAGGTGGGAGGGGTTGGACTTCAGAGCTGAGGCCAGAGAAGAACAGCTGATCTCTGACAAACTGCAGTTCCTCAATCTGGATAAAGAATAAAGATGTGAGTTCAGAGACAAAGTTCCTTCTTGGAAGCGTTCAGTGTTTCATCATCTGTTCAGAGCTGAAGAAGCTTTAGAAAGTAGAAGTTTAGAAAATGAAAGTCAAACACCTGAACCAACAGGAAGCAGGTTAAAAACAGTCACATACAAAGAGTGAAAACAGCTTCATTAATATCAATGACAACATGCTGCTGCTTCAATACAGACGTAGTGACTCCACCTCTTAAACTCTGCCAGCTCCACCTGTGGCTCCATCTGTACAAACTCATGTTGAGCAGCCACATTTATTAGAGCTTCTACTTTCACTGAGCTCTTTCTGACTCAAACAGCTGATCTGCAGCGTGATACACTGAGGGTCATAGGTCAGCTTGTGCGTAGTAATATGGCAGTTCAATGCTTGAGAAAAGCTAGTTCCAAAGTTAAGGGCTGTTTGACAGCAACATCAAATGGGGAAAATATTCTAAATGATTTGAGCTTTTTTCCTTGGGCATTTTGAAAGTGTCTCAGACAGTGTTTTTCTGCTGACCCCGCCCACAGCAGCTCATCACTCAGCTTCTGTGGCCGTGCTCTCGTCTGTTTCTCCAAACTGGGAGGGGCCCATCTGAATCTACTACAGCTGATACACTGACTCTGTGTAAACACCTCACACAGCCCCACGTTAAATAACCTCAGCTGTCACTTTCAGCTGCTGTAACTCCTCCCCTCACCCAACCACAGAGGAAACACTCTCTGCCTGAGCCGCCATATAAACCAAACAACATCCAGCCCTTCTTGGTAATCCTCCAAACAAACCAGCTGAGCCTCTTCAGCTTCTTCATTTTAGCAGCAACAAGCCAAACACTTGTGTTTAAAGCATCATGAGTTCACACTACAAGCTCTGCTCTTACCTGTCTCTGCCTGTCTCACCTTTCTTCTAAGCCACAGTCATTGACAGGAAGTGGCTGCAGCGTCTGCCGTGTTCTTCACTGCCTGCTTTAGACTCAACCCTCTTAGACCCAGTTCAGGGAACAGGGACCAGACTTTATCTGCCAACAAAACCCCTCCAGCCAACCTCCACTGGACCGCAGGTTTCCAACCAGACTCCTCTGCCTCTGCTGCCAGCTCTGTGTATCTGAGCTGTTTCCTCTCATGCTTCTGTCAGCTCCACAACATACACAAGCTGCTGTGTTTCTGACCACAACAACATCTGCTCTCAGGTCAGTGCTGCACTTTCATTTAACAAGGTTCCGACTTCATTTCTAAAAACTGTGCACGTCCTCTACTGCTCTGAATCACTAACACTATGACTGCTCTCACATTCTTCTGTCTGGAGTCATTACAACACACAGTTTTTTCTCTTCACCAGCTTGTTGCTTCAAAATCCTCAAAGAGAAATCCTGAAAATATATGAACCAATGAAAAACTGAGTTCACAAAACTACAACAGTCAGTGAACTCACCCCAGAGTCTCCAGTCTACAGTTTGGACTCTCCAGTCCAGCAGACAGAAGCTTCACTCCTGAATCCTTCAGCTTGTTGTTACTCAGGTCCAGGTGTTTCAGGTGGGAGGGGTTGGACTTCAGAGCTGAGGCAACGACTTCACAGTGAGTCTCTGACAGTCGACAACCAACAAGTCTGTGATTAGAGAAAATATCAAATGTGTTAGAATAAAAACACACAACATACAAAACATGTCGTCATGTGATCAACATCTGCTCTTCACATTCCTGGTTCATTTCATCTTATTGTGTTTGACATGAAACAATAATTCTCTCTCTCTCTCTCTCTCTCTCAGACCTGCAGATGTTTAACGTGAGTCTTAGTTTTACTTTAATCTTACAGATGAAAGGCGGGAAAATGGTTTTACATTTAGGTTCCATAATGTCCACAGTGTGAGTGTGATTGATCCACAGAGTCAGAGTGAAGCCATCGTGTTTAGAAAAACATTTTTACTGTTTTCTGTCATTAATTTGACTCCAGAACATTTTTCTAATGAGTTGAACTCAGTGAACAATTAAAGATGATTTCTCTTTGCTTCCTGCTTCTGTCAGGTGATGCTGTTCACGTCCATACGCAGGAAAACTTTGGTGACTGTTGCCAAACGCTGCAGAAATGAAACAAACAGCTTCACAATAATGATGAATGAAGTCAATAATCTCTGATTTCAGAACAACAAACAGAAAAGGACAAAACAAACAGCAGGACACTGATAATGAAGCCTTCCAATACACTGTACAACTGTTCACACACCTGGATATAATTACAGTTTCAGACGTGCATGACAGACGACCACAGAGCTGCTGTTGTCACATGATGTCATCATTGACCTTTGGTGTGTAGAAGAAGACTACTCTCCTCTACAGCAACAAGAGAGAAACACCTGAGAGTTTCTGTCTCATTTAACACAATATATGGAAACACTTTAAAGGACCAGGGTGGAGGATTTAGGAGGACCTGTTCACACAGATGGAAGATAATATTCATAAGCACCTTTTCATTAGTATATAATCACCTGACACGTCTCCTTTCACAGAGCCTGCCATGTTGCAGCGCCATGTTTCTACAGTAGCCCAGAGCGGACAAACTAAACACTGGCTGTAGAGAGGGCCTTTAGTGTTTTTATGTTCCCTGAAGGCCACCATAGCTTCTCCTACACGCTTGGAACGGGAGGGGTGGGGGTGGGGGGGTATTCAGGTGGTTGCAGTCTACAACGTCACCACTAGATGGCACTAAATCCTACACACTGGTCCTTTAAAGAAAGACCATGAAAAACTTACAGAAGGAAATAAAACAACTTCACTCTTCAAATGAAAAGTTGACTTCATAAGCACCAACTGCTGCTCTGATGTGACCAGTAGCTTCTTGTAGCTCATGCTAATGTTAGCAACCTTTAAAAGCTAATGTTGACGTTACTGAGTCACTTCACTAGTTTGATGACTTTTCTCTGTTTGTGAAGCTGTGACATCATGTTTTAGCATGAACCATTATCACATTAGTGTTTGTTGTCACCACAGTGGCTGCTGTTCACAAAAACTCACCAACTCACTTCAATGTAGAGAATTCAAAATGTAAAGTAGCACCTTTAATCTGAGCGGAGGTCTGGTGAGTTCACGTCTTTCTGACTCCACACATTCACATTCTTTTACTTTTCAAACTTGTAGTTTTCAGACCCAACCCACGCTGACTCAAGTGACATCACTGGAGGACATTTATCAGACTTCACACAGCTCCCTCTGGAGACACTAAAGGCTTTATACTGTTTTCTATATGCAGTCATGCTCCTCAACACCTGGAAACACCTGGAGACACACTGAGGTGTGAGATCAGTGACTCCTGCTTTAATTAGTTTTTACTATTAATTACAACCAACTGAAATATTTACATTTTAGTGCTCACAACATTTAAAACATCTCCAGAAGAAGAAAAACACAACTGACCTCAAACTTGTTAAAAGTGAAGCAAAGAATAAAGACAATAATTTAATACTGAGGAAGTTTGAAGAACTAATTGATAATGTTAATGATCATGTCTGGACTCACTCAGCCTTCCTGCAGTTCCTCACAGCTGGGATCAGTCTCTGTCGTCCCTCCTCTGATGTGTTGTAGTTCTTCAGGTCCAACTCATCCAGAACCTCCTCTGACATCTGCAGCATGTAGGCCAGAGCTGAGCACTGGATCACAGAGAGGTTCTTCTCTGATCTGTTCTCTGACTTCAGGAACTCTTGGATCTCCTGATGAACTGAGTGATCCTTCATCTCCGTCAGACAGTGGAAGATGTTGATGCTTCTGTCAGGAGAGATATCATCTCTGTTCATCTCCTTCAGGTTGTTGATGGCTCTCTGGATGGTTTCTGGACTGTTCTCTGTCTGACCCAGCAGACCTCCT
Source organism: Seriola aureovittata (assembly GCF_021018895.1). Classification (NCBI taxonomy): domain Eukaryota; kingdom Metazoa; phylum Chordata; class Actinopteri; order Carangiformes; family Carangidae; genus Seriola; species Seriola aureovittata. The sequence continues at coordinate 24,767,077 of NC_079380.1, forward strand.
AAGAGTCTCTGGTTGGACTCCAGAGAGAGGCCATGAAGGAAGCGAACAAACAGGTCCAGGTGACCGTTTGTACTTTGGAGGGATTTCTCCATGTCTCTCCTCAGGAAGACATCGAGTGGTGGACCACTGCTCTTATTGATTCCAAAAAACGTAGAAAACCTCTTAAGAAAAGTCGTTAGGTTTGAGTCTCTCTGTTTGAAGTATTCTCCCAGGAAGTCCTTCAGGACCTTTCTCTTCCTGTTGGTGTAACAGTGGAACATGTAGACTGCAGCCAGAAACTCCTGAACGCTCAGATGAACAAAGCAGTAGACTGTTTTCTGGAGGATCACACTCTCTCTTCTGAAGATCTCAGTACAAAGTCCTGAGTACACCGAGGCCTCTGTGACATCAAGACCACACTGCTCCAGGTCTTCTTGGTAGAACATGATGTTTCCTTTCTCCAGATGTTCAAACGCCAGCCTCCCCAGCTTCAGAAGAACTTCCCCGTCAGCCTCCGTCAGCTCCTGTGGACTCGTCTCACGTCCCTCATGGTACTTGTTCTTCTTCCTCTGTGTCTGAACCAGCAGGAAGTGTGAGAACAGGTCAGTCAGGGTCTGGGGCAGCTCTCCTCTCTGGTCTGTGGTCAACATGTGCTCCAGAACTGTAGCAGTGATCCAGCAGAAGACTGGGACTTGACACATGATGTGGAGGCTCCTGGACGTCTTGATGTGTGAGATGATTCTGCTGGACAGCTCTTCATCACTGGATCTCCTCCTGAAGTACTCCTCCTTCTGGGCGTCAGTGAAGCCTCGTACTTCTGTTACCCTGTCCACACATGTAGGAGGGATCTGATTGGCCGCCGCAGGTCTGGAAGTTATCCAGACGAGAGCCGAGGGAAGCAGATTCCCCCTGATGAGGTTTGTCAGCAGCACGTTGACTGATGACTCCTGTGTGACATCACACACAGACTTCCTGTTGTTGAAATCCAGTGACAGTCTGCTTTCATCCAGGCCGTCAAAGATGAACAGAACTTTACAGACAGCGAGCTGCTCTGCTGTGACCTTCTGTAATGTTGGATGGAAAACATGGAGCAGCTTGAGAAGACTGTACTGCTGATCTCTGATCAGGTTCAGCTCCCTGAACGAAAGCAGAACCAGCAGACTGACATCTTGGTTCTCCAAGCCCTCTGCCCAGTCCAGAGAGAACTTCTGCACCGAGAAGGTTTTTCCAACGCCAGCGACGCCGTTGGTCAGAACCACTCTGATGGGTCTCTGCTGGTCAGGTAAGACTTTAAAGATGTCGTGGCACCTGATTGGAGCGTCATGGAGGGTCTTCTTCTTGGAAGTTGTCTCCAGCTGCCTCACCTCATGTTGGGTATTAACCTCTTCACTTTGTCCCTCTGTGATGTAGAGCTCAGTGTAGATCCTGTTGAGGAGGGTTCCACTTCCTGTTCCATCAGTTCCTTCAGTCACATGTTCACATCTGCTCCTCAGACTGATCTTATGTGGATCTAAAACCTGCTGCTCCTCCACAGAGACTCCACTCCTCTTCTCTCTGTGAAGACATTTCTTTATCACTAACATGTCACAGTCACAGGTCAACATCTCTGTTCTGATTGGTCGCCAACCTCAAGAGGGCGGGGCTTCACTAACATGAGCCGGTCTGTCTAGTCCTAAAGTTTCATTCATCAAGTCAAATTAAATTCTGAATATAAAAACTGCCTCTTGATTTTAGTCTATTACATTATGTGTATTCATATCTTGTTAAGCTGTTATGAAATATATTTTATAACAAATATCTTAAATCATTAAAACCCTTTTAGATATTTCTGTGTGATGAATGTGACGTTTTTGTGAATCTTTCAGGAGCTGATAATGTATTGAATCTTGATTCTGTATTGATCCTATCAGCTCTTTGGTATCTGGCCACTTAAAGCTGGAGTGCAGGACTTTTACATATAAAGGAACGTGTGTGAAATCCAAACCTTTGTTAAATGAGTTCTCACAGAGCTGATTAACCCTCTCAGCTCCAGGTAAATCTCTGTATTCTGCAGTATAGCTGCCTTTTAAATCTGGTGTCTGTGGTGACTTTCCCTTACTGCGCACCGGTACTGATGCATTTGAGGTCAATAAGGAAAGACTGATTTTGGAGAGCTGGAGAGGCCAGTAACAACAGAGAGTAACCATCATTTACCAAGCGTCCAAGAAAAGTTCCTGATTCTCCAGATAAAAAGAAACTCTCAGAGGAAACAGAGGAAACTGGTGAGGCTTTTCCTGGTTGGAGAGCGCTGACAGAAGAGAGGGGACTGATGGTGTTTGTAAAATACTTGGAGTAGGCTATTTAACTATGACATTAACTTCACCTGAATAATGACTCATCGTCTTGGAGCTGATTGATAGTGTTGCTGTGATTACTCTCACTGCCAGAGGGGGGAGACACTAAATGATAAAGTGTCACCTCCAACATGGAGACACTGTGTTTCTTCTCTGTCCTTCTGTTGATTGACAGGTCTACAGACTGGTGGAGCACAGAGCTGTTGACATGAAATCAGGCTCGTGTTCATGCAGCCACTTTCACACTGACTGAGGTTCATGAAACAGTAACATGAGAACGCTCTGCTTTATAAATCTGATGCAAAGACTGTGTGTGCATGTTTCTGTCTCGGAGTTTTTGTTGTGACCAACACAGAGTTTATGAATCTAGCTCCTGGTTTCTCCCTGTTTCCTTCACATGTGTCTAATAACTGAATCATCTTCAGCTCAGTTTATAGTAGAAACAGTCTCTTACTGTGAGTCTGAGGGTCCAGGTTCATCACTGAAGTTTATAGGTTCTACTTTGGACCGGTCACTCTTCATAGACAGACAGATGGATCCTGGAGACTCTGCTCTCAGTCTCTGGTTCTGACCTCTGCAAACACAAACATGTTTTTATTCATATCACATCGATCACTGATCAATTCTCTGATGACAGAGTCGATGTGGGAACTCTCAGCTGACGTCACCATCCAGCACCACACACTGTACTGAAGGATGGAAGCAACACAGCTCAAGAAGCAGAGTCATACAAAGGTGAGATGAGAGGATCAGATGTCTGTGACCCGACACCGCTCAGCATCTGTATCCTCAACCTCAGCTCCACTGTGTCAACATCTGGATCTACCTGGTTAACAGTCCTCAACAAGAGACAGTGGACAAACACACAGAGAGGCAGAGTCACATCTGCATGAATATCACTGATGGTCTTGTGTGTAATTAAAGGATCATTCTGATGTTATTCTACATTTCTGTTCTTGACAACAAACCTCATGAAAAGACCCAAATCAACAGAGTGTGTGTCTCTCAACACTTCCTGTCTGTGTCTCTCAGCTCGGAGCTCATTGGTTCCTACTGAAGACGTAAAGCTTTAAAAACACCTCACAGATTTATACTTTCATATTTTAAAACAGTCTCTTACTGTGAGTCTGAGGGTCCAGGTTCATCACTGAAGTCTATAGGTTCTACTTTGGACCAGTCACTCTTCATAGACAGACAGATGGATCCTGGAGACTTTGCTCCGTCCTCCTCTTCCTCCACACCATCACTCATCTTCAGGACTTCAGTCAGTCTGAGAGGGAAACCAGTAACACTGACTGTGAGCTCAGACACACAAGAGTCAAGACAATCTGTTCAAGAGTCACATGCAACATAAAGAGAACAGGAAGTAACACACACACTAACAGAATATACAGTATAATAAACTCCAGCTGCTCAGTCTTCATGTGTATTATTCAGCTCATCACAACGTTGAGTCAAACTGTTGATTGTGACGCAGAGAACAGGAAGTACCACAGCTCATGTTGTTCCCTCCTTTTCTCTCAGTGTCTTTGTGTGGACAGAAGTTCACTCTGACTCTTCTTCCCTCCACAGTCCACAGGGAGAAACTGACTCTGAGACTTTCACAGTAAAATAATAATAATGTTGTATTTACACTCACCTGCCTCAGGCACCAGTTTCCTCCTTCTGCTGCGTCGACTCAAAATGGAGTCTGAACTAAGACTGAACACTTTCACTTTCACTTCCTCCTCCCCTCTGCATTTACAGGAAATCACTGTCTGTCTACATTTGTGTGTGTTTTTATTATTATAGATTATTAAATTATAACTTTCATAACTTTATAATTTGTATCGTGTCTCTTGTTTGGCGTGTTTGTCCTGTTCATCTGTTCATCTGTTCATCTGTTAAAAACACATTAAAAAGTATGTTTAAGATTAAAATTCCAGGAGATGTTGGTAAATAAAAAGAAGTCGTCTGATGCCGCTTTTAAAACACTAACGAAGAAGAACTTCACCACCCACAATTCTTTGCCTCTTTCCGGTTCCAACCATTCGAGCTGTAAGATGGCGGACCGGCGGCGAAGGAGGAGGCGCGCGTCCCAGGACAGCGAGGACGACGACGAGTCCGGTTCGGGTTCGGACAGCGGGAGATCGGGGTCCCCGGCGACCAAGAGCCGAGGGAGGGATCCCGACCCGGCGGAGGCGACAGTGGCCCGCCCCGAGGCGAAGAGCGACGTTGAGTCCGAGTGTGTGAGTAACGGCTAACGGCTAACTCCCGGAGCTAACGTTAGCTCGGCGAGCTCAGGCTTCCATGTCCGACCAGGAGCTGGGACAGATACCGCCTCTAGTAAAAGTTTTCCTGGAGGCCGAGTCCTTGTTTTGGTTTGTTGTTACCGTGGAGGCATTAACAGTGGATTATTTATCTGTAGATTTGACCCCTGACATAAAGAACTTGATGTTTGTTCAGTGTTAGCTTGAAGCGAACTATCGTCAGACAAGTTAGCTATTTAACCGTTAGCACTTCAAATCTTCCCGGAGACTTCGGAAATATATTCTTTTATAAATACTTTATAGTGTGTTACATTTACAGTTTAGAAGGCCAACTGTCTACGCTGATAAATGTATTGTCCCTCTGGTTCCTGTGGGGAAACTAAGAATAAAAGGCGCCAGTTGGGACACATTTACACGGGTTACAAATGTGGCCATAACACCGGCGCCGGTGTCTTCTCGGTTACCTTACAATGCCTCAGGTTTAACGGAGATAAGAAACGGTTTGCTCCTAAGTTGCCGGCTGGGAGGGCTGTGTGTGTGTGTGCACGCAGGTGTTCACGAGGTGTTGGTGGGCTGTCATGGAAGTACATTATAGTTTAGCATCCAGCCAGGCCCCGCTAATGCTACCGCTCCATCGTGTGAGTCTGCCACGTCCAGCACGCGTTAACCTCGACCCGGTCAGCTGTCGAAGGCGACTCCCCTGCCGTTAACATGATGTCTTCTCCTGGCTCATCCTTCGTGTTTGTGGTTTGGCGTAGCAGAGAAAACTAATAAGGGGTCAGGTATGGTATCCAGGAAGGTAACTGGTTGGGGTTGAGGTTTGTTTGGTACGTAGATCTGTTTGGTAACGAGAAGTGCATCATAAACCCAGACCCCACCCCACCTCCAAAAAGCGTGCATTAAATCAAAAGCTGCAAGTGCTTCACCACTGGGTCCACACATGGTCAAAAGGTGACACCCTCAGGTACAGAGGTTTGCTGGGTGACATATAAATGCTGTATAAAGAGGTCAGCAGTGGCTTATAGTGAATGAGTTGTCCAAATACAAATGCTGCAAAGTACCGGTACATGTTTTAAGGAGTACAAATATGAAATACAGCACAATAATAACAAAACAACGGGGTCCCATCAAGAATGAGGTGCAACTTAAATTACTTAAAGAGATGGAAGATTTTGTTTATATTATTGTTATAATATAATTGATATTGTTTTTCTCATGCAACTCCACTAAAGTTGAGTTGAGTGTAGATGGATGGTTTAAATAGGAGTTGTAAGCTGCAAGTACTTTTCCCTTTTGTTTAGTGTGTTTTCATGATTCTCCCAGAAGTCTTTGCAGCGTTCACAGACCCTATGATTCCTTATCAGACCTAGATAATTTCCAGTTATTCTGGACTCTGAATTTACAGACAGCCATGGTGTAATTTCTCTTTTCATTGGATGGATACCTTTCTAAATGAAACCCCAGTGCACCTGTAACCAAAACAACAATGCCGGTTGTATTTTTGTTTTGTTTGTCAACACAATGTTAATTTTGGCCTGAATGTCCAATAGAACAGGTTTTTAATTCAGATTTTGTAAGTGTGATTTGATTTAAAGGAGGGCACTGGTGTTGAAATCCTGCCCAAGATGGAAAGTTGTTGCAGTCAAAGGAAGAATCAGAATGAGAAGTAGGCCTGTGTATTGCAGTTTCAGTGTTCAGATGTCAGGCCTGGGGGCTGAATGTATGACCGGCGCACATTAACGCTGCTGGCAGTGACTAAAGGCATTACTGAAGACGGGAAGCTCGTCGGCTGTGCTTTGTCGACCCTGAGGTGGAGGGTCGATGTTGATGCAATCAAACCAATAGATGATGTCACTGCTGAGCTTTCCAACCATTATATATAGTTTTCCAACAGAGCCGTCTCAAATTCCCTGACGCTGAGCTTCTTCTAAAATGCCTTTAGCAAAAGCTTTGAATCTCTCACACGAAGCTCTTCATTATCCTACAGAAGATAAAGAGTTGTTCTCAGCAGGCAGCTCCCGGTGTAACTGTGTGAAAGTGTTTGAGCAGCTCATGGTGCAGCTGAGCTTTTTCTGCTTCCTGGAGATTAACACAGACCTGATTCCTTCTTTTTGTCTGTGTCTTTGCAGGAGAGTGAAGATGGGGTGGGAGAAGGTAAGACGTTCATATCAACATTTAGAACCCAACGTGCAACCTTGCAAAATGAAAACAGCTGGCACTAATAACATAAAAGTAATATAAACACAGTAATTTTAGTTTTTCCCTTTTTATTGTAGAGGAAACATATTCAACAGTCATATACCTAGCTGTTGTAGAATGGCTGTGAATCCTGTTGCTGCCTCAGTTTCTGACACTCAAATCGTCCTCTGTCTGTCCTCTTGTCCAGCTGTCCTCTCTGACTACGACAGTGCCGATCCAGAGGAGAACGGTTCCCACTCAGAGGTACGAATGTCTTAAACCAATCTCTCAAAAGTCTTAATGCTGAGACGTGGGAAGTGGGAGTTTATGAATCCTTTTTTTCTGACATTGCAATGAAAAATCTAAGAATATTTTATTGTATAATGAATAATTATCCGAATGCCTCTCACACTAACGTCCCACAGATCAGGATTTAGGGACCGACGAGACTCATTTTGTTTGCAGTTGCGACGCTCAAAGTAAACGCGCTGTCAGCTCGTTAGCAGCAGCCAGAGATATCCTGTTTTCAGGTTGCCTGTCCCGTTCTCATGAAGGTGATATCTCAGTTACGCCTGAAGGGAACTTCTTCAAATTTGGTACAAACGTTCACTCGGGCTCAAGAATGAACAGATCAGATTTTGGTGGTTAAAGGTCAAAGTTCAAGATCACTGTGACCTCACAACTCACATTTTTGGCCATAACTTGAGAAGCCAGTTATGACACAGTTTAAGACTAATGTCAAACAAGATGAAGTGTTGAAGCGATGGCAATTTATATCCAATAGGTCAAAGGTCAACTTCACTGTGACAGCATAATGTTCTTCAACAACGCCTCTGACCATTATTCAATGCTGTAACTCAGGAAATAGAGTGTGAACAACTTTTTCACTATACACTTTTACAACTGTGAAGTTTTAGAAAATAAAATGTGTCTGTTCAAGTCTGAAACCAGAGTGAAGAAGAAGCTGATAGCAGTTTAATTTTTCAGCTAAAACCAGTTTACAGCACAACATTTTATTTTATTATATTTTGTTAACTTCAATTCTAACCACAGTCTTGTATTTTCAATCAGGATAAAATTCTAAATATCGTTGGCTAAACTGTTGTTCCTCTGTTTCCTCAGGGAGTGGAGGAGGAAGAGGAGGCCGAGCAGTACAGCGACGAAGAAGCTCCGGCAGCAGCCACCGAGCCCAAACCCCCTGCTGCCGACAGCCCAGCACAGGGAGGGGAGGGCGAGAGGGAGGAGGAGGCAGAGGGGGAGGGAGAAGGACAGAGTAAGGAGGAGAGCAAACCTGAGGAGAAAGGAAATCTAGCAGGAGAGAGACAGAGCGGCGACGGCCAGGTGAGACTCAGTGAACCCAACAGGTGTGGCACAAAACAGGTGAAAGTGACGATGTCGGGGTGAATCTCAATAATCGAGCAGAGACTTGAACTACAACAGGATATGAGAAACACACTGCTGCAGCACAGTCAGCTGATTAAAGGTCTTAACGCTGTGTGAGGCACGTCAGTGGGACTGCAAACTAACCAATCACAGCATGACAGGAAATTATGCAGAACATGTCGTACGTGCCGTTTGTGAGTAAAGATTCTGGGGGGAAAACACGTGCGCACACACACACACATGCACACACACACACATGCACACACACACACATACACACACACACACAGGACGACCTGACGCAGGCTGAGACCAAGACTTGCACAGTGTGCAGTGTCATACCACAGATTGCAGTATTAGTCTAAACACAGGCAGTAACACACTGGAGAACGTTTTCTTCAGTCCCTGAGAAGGATGAATGGAAGTTGCTGCTGACTGTTTAGTTTAGGTGCCGACAGCAGATTTTATGACCCAGTGTTTTTAGACTGCTAATGCAATGTAAAGATTGCTGCTGCTGTTTTCTGTTACGTTGTGGTTTATGTTTACACTCTTACTTTTTATTCCGCTGCGTCGGCGACAGTCGGAGCAGCAGCCATTTTGTTTTCTGCTCGTTCATCTGTGTGTCTCAGTAACACCTTGAAGGAACTTCGGATTTGGCACAAACGTTCACTTGGAATGAACTGATTAAACTTTGGGGGTCAAAGGTCGAGGCTAGTGTGACCTCACAAAACACTCTTCATTACCCAAAATGTCACACAAATATATTATATTGTATAATATTTATATATTAAATATATAAATGATATTTTATTTGGCCCTTGATACCAGGGATGTAACTTGAGTGGCGGAGGGATACAAGCAAGAGGAGGTGAACTTGTGATAAAGGTATAAAGAATAAATGGCGTTGGTCTTGGATAGAGGAGGTGGGTAGAGACCGAAAGCCCTTTGGAAGCTGGTGTCAAAAACTCCGGCAACCAGGAGCATGTTTCTGCACTTTCTTTGCAAGGAAAATATTTTATGGAACTAGTGGGAAAAAAGTGCTGCCACGGCACGAGCTCGACGCTAGTCATCAAGCAGCTTTACGAGCAATTCAACATACCTCACGTTTGCCGGGGGCAACAGCCACAGCAGATATCCGACCCTCAATGACCGATCACGTGGCTGATTTAAAAATTCGCTTGTGCTCCTTCATTGCCGAGTATGATCTATCGTTTACAATCGCTCATCCACTCGTCACTTTGGGTCAGAAATTATCGGAGGATAAACTCGCCCTTACGCATCTGTCTGTCTCTTATTACACACGGCATCTCACCAGAATTTAAAAGAAATCAGTCTGACAAGCTTAAGAATAACATGTTTTCACTCAACATTGATGAGGCCACGGACAAAAGCTTTGTATTTGCTTATTTTTTATTTATTTCTCATTGTTTTTCAGTTCTTGAAGCACTTTAAATGATTGATACTTATTGTTCTCTTAATAGTAAATTGAGAGTTGTAGTATTACATAAGGTTTTGTTGCTCTGTAGCTGTTTCAAAAAATATTTAAAATAAATGGTGCATATTTTTCAGAAAATTGAATGTCTCCTTGCTCATGCCCTTTAGTCAATGGTTAGGCTACTAATCAATACTGCCCAACCAGGCTAGTTCCATCTGGCCCCCTAATCACCCTCCTGTGAAAGTGGCTGATACATTAACACCCTCACTCTCCACCTCAAGCTGGTGTGTGGTGAGCGTTATGGCGCACATTGGCTGCCGTGCATCACCCAGGTGGGGGCTACACACTGGTGGTGGTTAGTGAGGTCCCCCCTCCATTGTAAAAGCGCTTTGGGTATCTTGAAAAGTGCTATATAAATCCAATGTTCGTTCATTCATTCATTCATTCATTCATTCATTCAATTCCTAGTTTACTTTTGAGTATTATAATTGTCACCCACTGACCTTTCTTGGTATGGCTGTAGTGTCCGTAGTCTCAGTCTGCTATACAAGCAATAAGTACACAGGTAAGTGACTAGTTAAGCGCAGGGATGGATTACTGAACAGACCCAGGGTCCAAGAGCTCTGGGGCTCTACACAAAGATGCTACTGTAATATAGGCTAGTATTGGGTTTGTTCATCTCATGTCTGAATAATGTACATTTGTACCCACAAAAGTCATCAGAATATTTAATTCAATGGACTATTCATCAAAGTGTTGTCCCAGGGGAGCACACCCCTGGATCGGGGCATAATCTTAGCTTAGGGACCCGCTTACCTCCCAGGGAAAAAAGTATCACCCCTGATTATTGATTAAACGTGATCGTTTTGAGTCAGCAGACAGTAGAGCTGTTGGACGCTGTCACCATGTTGTAACTGATTCAAACACACACAGGAGTCCACAGACGATCCTGAGACGAAGGCGGGAGGAAAAGCCGGTCAGCAGCTCGACGATGACGAGGACAGGAAAAACCCGGCCTACATCCCCAGGAAGGGTCTGTTCTTCGAGCACGACGTCAGAGGACACGCTCAGGAGGAGGAGAGGTGCACTTTCTATCTGATTCTATCTGAGGGAGTAAGGCAATATGATAAATAACATAATCTTCTGTCAGGAAACAAACCTGGAAGGTTTTATGTCATTTTTTTAGATTTGATTTGGCCCAAAATTAAAAATGAAACATAAAATTTTGAGGTGATTTTGAATCCACTGCGATCACAGTGATGTGTTGATCCATCAGTGTTTGTGCAGCGTGTTGTTGCTTCTTTTCAGAAGGCAGGACAGTGAGTGCAATGTCCCTTTAACTTCGTCACGTGTCTCTGTGTCCCGTCAGACCTAAAGGTCGAAACAGGAAGCTGTGGAAAGACGAGGGTCGCTGGGAGCACGACAAGTTCAGGGAGGAGGAGCAGGCGCCCAAGAGCCGCGAGGAGCTCATCGCCATTTACGGTTATGACATCCGAAACGGCGGCGGCCACGGAGACCGGTCGTACAGACAGCGCAGGCCCAGGTGAGCTCCGCTTTAACTGAGACACCGAAAGACAAGGAACGGGCCATTTGGCCTTGATACTATAATTTACTGTCGCACTGTGACGTCACAAAACACGTTTCTGGCCATAGTTCACAAATTCTTTCTGGAATTATGTCATAACTTAACACAAATGTCCATAAGGACGGTTCTTTAAAGCCACTTTCACTTGCAGGAGTTTAACCTGTTGAGTCTGAACGCCGCCGTCTTTTTGTCTCCTGCAGACAGAGTGTGTCTCCCAGCAGAGACAAGCGGTGGAGAGACGGAGGAGGAGAGCGACCGGTCCGATCCTGGCAGAGCGGAGGAGGGGGGGGAGGTCTGAACCGAGGAGGAGCTCCTTCACCTTCATCCGTCCAACCCTCTACATCCCATTCCTCTCTCCCTCTCTCCTCAGCTCAGCGCAGCAACAACCCCTCCAGACTGCCCCCCTCCCGCAGCAGAACATCCCACCAGAATCAAATGCACCTCCCGCCTCAATCCCACTACAGGAATAATGAATCAAACGCACCCCAGATGCATCCCAGAGAACGACAAGGCCCTAAAGCTCAGTTGGATCCTTCAGGAGAGAGGGGTGTGGTCAGCAGAGGGGGGCGTAGCGGTGGGGGGAGGGGGGGTCCCTCTGTGGTCATTGAGGACATTACAGTCAGCCATGGAGGCGTTGGGGAACAGGACCTGAGTGTAAGCGCTGTAACGACGGCGGCATCGTCACAGCCGGGCGGTTACCAGTCTGCCTCACCGAGGCGACAGCAGCAGGAACAACGAGGGAGCGCAGACAGATCTGGATCGGCTGCTTCCTCCTCCACCTCTGACCCCTCCCTTCAGTCATCAGCAGCAGCGACCAATCGGGAAGCCTCTCCTCCCGCCGAGCGGCCAGTGGAGCGTAAATCTTACTCTCTGGCTCGCAGGACTCGCTCTCGGCCCGCAGACCTGGGCAGCAAACAGCCGTCCATGGAAGAGTCTGCGGCCGGAGGGAACGCCTCCTCCCCCGGCAGTGTGGGAGGGAAGAGCTGGACGGGAGCAGGAGACGGGCCAAATCAGGCGGCGGGAGGAGGAGGAGCAGGCGGAGGAGCAGGAGGAGGAGGAGGAGGAGGAGCAGGCGGAGGAGGAGGACTGACGGAGCTGGACCAGGACGTGGCTCGACTCAGTCTGGCAGGACAGAGCTGGAGCCAGAGCCCGACGTCATACATGCGCTCTGAGATGAGAGGTGAGTGGAGGCTTCTCTCAACACCTGTCACCTGTCGACATACAAAGGAAAAATTCTTTTTACATGCACATGTGCACAAGAAGGTTGTTTTCCCCCCGTTGTCTTTTTATGTGAAAAATGAGCCACAGATTTAAATTTCATCAGGCGGGAACTTCCCCCTCATCATCATGAACAGTTTGAGGGAAGATTCACGTAGTTTCAGAAGTGTTGCTCAAAATAATGTCCCTCTGTTTCATCAGCATCAGAATCAACCTGCACCTTTCAATAATATCCTGCTACACTTCACACCTCAGATGTCAGAATGGGTCACAGCATGCGGTCTTCACAGTGCTGGTTCTGGGTTTCTACCACAGACTGTAAATAAAGATGGCCGTCGCCTCTGTGACGTCACCCTCAGGTTTCTGAAGCTCACAGTGAGCTGCTCCACTGTCGCCATCTTGGCCAGTGCCTGACGCCGCCCCTAATTCCCAGCTAATCCGAATATGGTCAAAGAGGAGGGGCCTGTGTGTAGCTGAGACTTTGGTGCAAGCGTAAACTCAAAGAGGCCACACCCTCAATCCTCCATAACTGTAGTCCTTAATAAAAATGTAAACAGGTGAGTTTTATAAACAGGTGTCATGAAGGAGGAAATTATCTCTAGAGACCAGAACAGTTTTTGTACCAGGCTGTAAACATGTTTATTTCTGCTGTAAAGTTGGACATTTTAACATGGGAGTCTATGGGGACTGACTCACTGTTAGAGCCAGACTCTAGTGGTCGTTAGAGGAACTGCAGCTTCCTGTTTCAGGCTGGAGGTTGATGCTTGGTTACTACTTGTACTGAAGGGTAACGTGAAGCTGAGCAGGATTTAAAACAGAACCCGTCTGTAGAACCACACAGACTGATCAACACTTCTGTCCACAGGCCTTCCCAACCCAATGCACATCCCCGGCGGCCCGCCTCAGTTCTCCAGCATGGAGGAGATGGGCGTCGCCTCCAATCGGGCCAAACGCTACTCCTCCCAACGCCAGAGAGCCGTACCTGAGCCGGCACCGCCCATGCACCTGGGTGTGATGGAGGGACACTACTACGAACCCAGTAAGATGATAACGTGACATGAGACACACAATCAGTAAAAGATGACAAACAACTGGTGCAAATGAATAAGTGAGCAGAATTAAAATGTTCTGTTGAGAAATGCACCGTAACGGGTTAAAATATGTGTTTAAACTGTGACAGTTTGACTCTTTAAGTAACGATTGCTAAGTTTTATTTTTATTTGAGGTGTCAGTCAGGTCTCTCAAAAAACACAAACTAACACAAAGGATGCCCATTCAAAATTAATACATGTATTACTGTTGTCATTACTACCAAAATTACTGCGGCTGTTCTTGTAAATATCCTATTAAATCACAAATAAATATTTAAAGCAAATTATAAGGAAAGTTTCCAGGAAATTGGCTTGAAAATAAAGTGTCCACAAAAATTGAAGCATCAGGAGCTGAAACAAACGGACTGGTCTCTGTCAGTGTTGTACTTCATCCTACTCACCAGCAGAGGGCAGTAAGGTCAAGGACTAACACACTTCCTGTGGTTCCCTGGATTGAACCTTGATCCTGAGTTTTAAAAGACACTTTTCCTCTGGGTCTCACTGGTTTGGTCCATTTTTTATTTTCCCAAAGTGGTTAAATTTCTTAAAGTGGAATCTTTGGAAGTAAAAGCATTTTATCAACTTAACTCAGAGAATCCCTCCGTCTCTGCAGATATTTAGGACGGTGCATGAGATGGAAGTGACAACAGCTGTTTAAAAGTTTCTGTCTTCAGCACACGTTCAGAGCAGCGTCACAGCTGCAGCTTTGCAGCAGTTTCTTCAGTAATAAGTCAGACTTTGTCGCTACAGCTCGTCTGGTAAAACACAGACTGACCAGTGAGTGTGAAGGAGACGATTCATTATTCATGCAGAACGTGGGTTTATTGATTAGCACTGCAATGGATCATATTATCATCATATTATTAAATCCAGTAACTGCAGCTGTTCTTCATGATCGCTTTCTTAACCTCCCTCTGTCTCACAGTGTCGTACCAGGGACCAATCTATGCTCATGGGGATGGCCCCGCCCCCATCCCACCGCAAGGCATGCTGGTCCAGCCTGAGATGCACATCCCCCACCCCGGTCAGTGGAGTCTGGTTTCCTGACCTGATTCAGAAGCTGGAGTCTGTGTTAAAAACTAATGTTGATAATTGCTTCATCTCTGTGCCTCCTCCCCAGGTCTCCACCCCCACCAATCAGGCGGCCCGATCGCTAACCCCGCCATCTACGGAGGCCCACCTGTATCTCTGCCACCGCCTTTCTACCCTCCGCCGGGCGTCATGACCTTCCCTTATCCCGCCATGTACCCGAACCCACAGGTATTTTTTCCCCAAAGTCGAATAATCCTGATCTCAATATTGATCAGAGTAATTGTGATTATGATTTTTGTTTTAATGATTTAATTTTAAAACGGGTTTTAATTACATTCTGTATGTGGAATATAAAATGTCTGAAAGTAGTTTTATCCATTAAACTGAAGGGAAACACACAGCGACTGTGAACATAACTTTAATCCTAGTGTGTGTGTGTGTGTGTGTGTGTGTGTGTGTGTGTGTGTGTGTGTGTGTGTGTGTGTGTGTGTGTGTGTGTGTGTGCGCGCGTGTGTGTGTGTGCGTGTGTGTGTGTGTGTGTGTGTGTGTGTGTGTGTGTGTCCGTGTGTGTGTGTGCGTGTGTGTGTGTGTGTGTGTCCGTGTGTGTGTGTGCGCGTGTGTGTGTGTGTGTGCGTGTGTGTGTGTGTGTGTGTGTGTGTGTCCGTGTGTGTGTGTGTGCGTGTGTGTATCAGGGTCAGTCCCAGGTGACCTACGGAGGCGTGACGTACTACGACACGGTGCAGCAGCAGGCTCAGCCCAAGCCTTCACCCCCCCGCCGCACATCCCAGCCCGTCACCGTCAAGCCCCCCCCTCCAGAGGTGCCCTTTGCCTCAGAGTGACCCCGCCCCTCACCCCTCCCCGCCACCCAGTCTCGGCCCCACTCTGATCGGAAAACTGCAGGTGAGCACACCGCCTCCTCACCTGTAGGCGTGATGTCGTGCTCGTGGGAGCCGTGACTCACTGATCAGCTTGTTAAAACGGGTCACCAGCTCGTAGAAGTGTGGCGGGTCAGTGAAGGTCCAGGTTGGACCTGGTCTGGATGCTGTGTAGAGATGTTTGTGGGGAACAGGTCCCGTCTGGTCCTGAGCTTCAAGGTTGGTTGCCAGAGGGACAAATACGCTTCCAAATATCACGTCGTCTTCAGAGCGTCAGTCCTCTGAAGTCCTCGTCTCGTTTCCCCTTAAACGAGACGATCGGCGCTTTTTATCAAGTCGCTTCGTCCGCGAGTCTCTGACCTCGATCGAGACACTGACAGTAAAAGTTATGAAATATTTGGAGTTTTACTGTTTATCTGAAGCATTTCTGCTCTCTCTCTCTCTCTCTCTCTCTCTCTCTCTCTCTCTCTCTCTCTCTCTCTCTCTCTCTCTGTCCGTCTGTCTCTCTCTCTCTGTCTCTCTCTCTCTCTCTCTCTCTGTCTGTCTGTCTCTCTCTCTCTGTCTCTCTCTCTGTCTGTCTGTCTCTCTCTCTCTCTCTCTCTCTCTCTCTCTCTCTCTCTCTCTCTCTCTCTCTCTCTCTCTCTCTCACTCTCTCTCTCTCTCTCTCTCTCTCTCTCTCTCTCTCTCTCTCTCTCTCTCTATAGATTGATTCCCATCCACATTCTTTGCCAGTGACATCTAGAGTCGCATCGTGTCACTGAGTCAGATATTCCTATTGGCTCCAGTGGATGATGTCACAGCCAATCAGAGTGTGTGATTCAGAGGCGTGGCCTGCCTGGGCTGCTTACCTGGACTGAATGGGAGCAGTGCAGTTTTACTCGTGAGGAGAAGTTGTTCTGAGTTTATTGTAGAGACAGAAACAGAACAATCAGATTTAGATATTTTCCATGAATCCTGCTTCATGAAATGAAAATAACTTTTGATCAGATAAAGACAGGAAACTTCAAATCACCTCCAGAACAACTCAGACAGACGTGAGCAACTTTCTGTGATGAAATCTTATTATGGTTTAAAGCTTTTATCTATAAAATAGGAAAAAATCAAGGTCCTTTTTTTTTGTTTGTTCAATGTGCTGTTAACGTCTTTTATACTGAACAGAAGTCTTTGTTGAGTGACATACAGAATTAGCTGAGGTTATTCTGACTCTGAATATGTGCAGCCAAACACAAGTATGAAAAAACACAAATGTCTTACTGTCAGAGTTAAAACCGAATCATTAAGATCAGGAGCACGTCACAGGGTTTTAGTGATGTGGGAGCTGCTGATGAAACAGTAACTACTCAAGAATGTTAATTGACCACATGATGAAATAAAGCAGCGCGAATTCTCTTCTTAATTCTTTATTTTTATTTTTCTTACAAAGTAACAAAAAGGTCCCGATAAGAGAACCGTTAAAGTACCGGATCAATCGATAAGAGAACCGTTAAAGTACCGGATCGATAAAAGTATCAATAAGCAGTAGAACTGTCCTTTGAGTTACTATGGAAATGAACAGTGTTTGTGGACGTCCCGGTGGAACAGTCATATGAAGGTGTTTCTCTCACCTGTTTGCAGGAGCGGGCGGGAGGGTCAGTGAGGAGCCGCGGTCGCCAACAGGAGCCACCAACAGTAACGAGGGAGGGACGGGTGGACGGACGGACGGAGGCGAGGACGGACGGAGGCGAGGACGGACTCTGCAGGTGACCCGCAGCATCACTGGTGGAATTTTTCCTTTTTGCCCCTTTTTAGTTTTTGACCCTGTAGCAGTCAGGCGGACCGGCTGTGTCGGAGACGTATCATAGTCACACTGTTCTGTAACTCACAGGTTCGATCCCGCCAACGTGTCTTCTAACATTGAACCTACAGATGTTTAAAAAAGAAAGAGGCTGCCTGTCGGACTGATGAGTTCAGACCCTTTACAGACACTGAAGCGTTTAACGTCTGGAGTCGGACGGACGAAGACGAGACGCTGCAGCTGATGCGCTGAGACGAAAAGAGAAAGTCCGGTTCAAGGTGTTTTTGTCTTTTCCTTTTCACGGTGAAACAGCCGGTAACAGGCAGCACGAGCTTTGAGTTTCTCTTTGTTATCCAGTTATTTTACTGTACGTCAGCTGTTTGCTGAAACAGGAAACAGAAGGTTCGTGTTTTCATTTTCCACATCCATCGTAGTTAAACTGTTAATACGAAAGGTTTAACAATAAAACGATAATAAACACAGAAGTCAACTAGAGAGAAAGTGGAGTTCATTCCCGGTTGGAGGGACGTTTGTGAGGATCAGTGCGAGCGCAGCTGCGTCATGGTAACACGTTCACAGCTGGTTGGCCTCTACACGTGGTCACAGACGCTTCTTACACCTCAACATTGAAGAGGGTCGAGGCCACATCTGATTTATTTTTATTTTTCTAACTTTAAACTGAATTTTCTTTTTTTTTTTCAAATAAACGTTTCACATGTGGCAGAAATCCTCTTCTGCACCTGAAGCTCTGCTGTTTCAGCTTTTCTGCTCTCACGACTTAACGTCATTCTAACATCTATAATCAGTTTAAAAACATTTCATAAATGGTTCATAACAGACTAATGTTGTTATAATCTGATGCAAGTGTTAATCAGTTTGTCAGCAGCTCTGTCTCCTGCGGACTCGTCAGTGGAGGCTGATGATGAATGACAATATAGTAAAACACAGCTGTTTAATATAAAATATACTTTTACAGGAGGAGTTAAATACTTCAAAATGTCCTTCAAACAACTGCGTTATTTAAAACATAAAACTTTTTAAACGATTATTTTCCATATCTGTTCATTAAGATTATCTTCTGGATTTATTTCCTGTGGGTCAAGATAATGTGAGTGAAAGATTTTCTTCTTGTCATCCCTCATCACAGGTGTCATGTAAATTTCATATTCTCATTTGAAAATGACCAACAAGGTAAAACTGTCCCAGGTTTTCACATTAAAAGCTGAAGGTTGGAGAAAAGATTTGAAGTTTGTGCAGCAGAAACTGCAGCTAAAGGCAGTAAGATGTTCAGATGACATGATTAAAAAAAGAAGACTCGGATCCACACTTGGTTTTAACATCGAACCTCGTGGTTACTGTCATTTCTGCTTCAGTAACTATGGAAACCAAACCCGGGGGCCAGGTGCACAAAACACCTTAAGTTTGACACTTACGGTTTAATTTCTCCTCAGCTGAGGGACTTACTCACGAGTGTTGCACAGAATAACTTTCTTTTCTTAACTAATTTAAACCTTTACAGAAATTTGCAGCAGTGAAAGAGACTTTACAGCGGTAGAACTTTACCGTTTCCATGGAGACAGTTTGTTTGCTGACATTAGCTCACACCTGTTATCACTTCTGGGAATCGGGGAACGTTAAAGAAGCCGCTGTCTCGTCCTCCGGTTGTTTTGACGTTGTTCAGCGGGAGATCAGAGCGTTTAAACCCGACACACCGCTCACCTGACTGGAGCTGTAACCGACCACAAAGATCATGTGACATAAAACCACAGAGCTCTTTAAGCTGAGGAAGTTGCTCATCGTTAAGGGTCCGTTGTGTTCTCCCACTCTTCTCAGGACGTTTTCGTTTTCTTCATCGTCACGTTAAACTCAGACGTGTTGCAGTTAAGTTTAGTTCCTTACGTTGTCTCCAAGGTCTTTGGTGCAACAGCTTTTATTTTAAGGAAACCTTAACTCAGTGTTTAAGGAAAATCTTAATGTGTTTTGTGCAACCGGCCTCGTTCATTTTTCACATTACACCCGGGCACGTCGCAGTTAAGTTTCTTTATGTTTTATTTTAAGTAGAAGCAAGATAAGGAGAAAAACCTCAAATGTTTAAGTGAACATTTTCTGGAAAACTGGCTGAGATCAGCTGACAAACTAAAACCATTTTATTGTGCAGAATAAGAGTGAGAGAAGACCTGCACAGGTTCTCACAGCTGTTTCCTGTCGAGGTGAATCAGACCTCCAGGTTCATAATCAGTGTCAACACAGGTGGAGCTGAAAGGTCTCTCACTAATCAGTCTCCTGTTTGTGTTTCTGAGCGTCAGCCTGACGCCTGCAGACGGCTGTTAGCTAGCGTTAGCGTTAGCAGACACAGCGAACACCAGGTGAACATTGTACACAACGAACAAATACAAACCGCCTGACACACGACGCTGCCGCACTGTGGACCGTTTCCTCTTTTTTTCTTTGATGATGTATGTGGTGAGATGCTGCCATGGTAACAGAGACACTGTTAAAGTGACGTACGCATGTAAAATCAGCGGAGTAGCCCTTTAAAACTCAGTTTATCTGAACAGTGTTTTATTTCCTGATTTTATTTCCCTCCTGATGAGCAGAAAGTTTGATTATCGACAAACGTTGCACAAAAGCCAGAAGCTGCTGCTGGGTGGTGGGGGTAGTGATGGGGGGTGGGGGGGTTACTGATGCTGTATATAGAAATCTAAATGTGTATATAGAAGCTTGAACAGATAAAATAGAGCAGAAACATATTCTAATAAAACTACTAGTGCTACAGAACAGTGTCTGATTTAAAGGCATCGGCAGGGACCTCGAATGTTAACGATGGAGAGAATTTAGAGAAGTAGCGACGACGAAGGAGCTGTGTGGCTTTAGCTATGGTCTGTTTTGTATTTTCCTGTTTTTGAAATAATGTCACTCAATACTGTTTTTTTTATAATTATTATTATTATTATTAGTGAATGGACACCCTCAAACGCACACTGAGGAAACCACTTCATCAAACTAAAGGTCACCAGTTAGTGTTTAACTCCGTCTCTTCCTCCGTCTGATTTTTGTTGTTGGACTTTAAGAATGAGGCGTTCATGGTCTCCTGTTCGGTCTCGTTGTGTTGATGATCAGTCATCGCAGTTATCCTCTGTTTTCCCCCCCGCTACAAATCTGACTAGATAAATCTAACTGTAAGACACTGCAGGTTTGATTTTAAACGTTACCGCCAGTATTCTGCAAGATCTTCTAAACCCTGAACAGGTGCTTTAATTTGAGATTTACAGAAAGATGAGATGATTCAAAAAAACTAAAAAACATCCAACGATTTCTACAAATCTTCAGTGTCACTTTGGCTTGAGGGAGGGGGGAGGGGCACGTCTGGACACGTTTGATCCACCCCCCCCTGCCTTATCACAGGGGGTGTGACCTGTTTGTGACGGCGGCTGCAGCGCTCCAGCTCAGAGAGGTGGCGATTGATCGTTGGTTAACGACAGATTTGTATTGATCAAGTCTTTTTGAATGGATGTCATTGTTACCACGGTTACAAAATGTTCGTTAATGGCGTTATTCTTCATGTTGGATGTAAATTGTCTGAATGAATCCACCTCCTGTGTTGAGAGTGAGCTGACTGCTGCCCAAGTGTTTGACCTTTGACCTGAGCTGACCAGACTGTTCACTGTGACGACAGTGCTGTTTGTTTCAATGTTACGATGATGATGAGGATGATGATGATGATGAGGATGATGATGATGATGAGGATGTACGTGGAGAACGATGTCGTCCACACTGAGGATCAATAAAGAACGTGATGATGATGAAACCTGCGTCTCTGTTCACTTCCTGCCGGAGAGAAAATGAAAGTTTATCGTCTCTTGCTTTTTTATCCTTTTCCATCCCTTTATTTCTTTTCTCTTTCCCTCTTTAACCTCTTTTCCTTTTTCCTGCTTTCTTTCATTCTTTTCCTCTTTCATATCTTCTTCCTTTCTCTCCTTTACCCCACCTCCCTTCTTTTCTTTCTTTCCTGTCCTTTCTGGCACATGTTCTCTTTACTCCTGTCTCACCATTTCTTATTTCTTATCTGACCCCTTTTTAATTTTTTCTTTTATTTCTTTCTTTATTCCCACTTTCTTCCCATCTTTACTTTCTTTAATCCCCCCACACACACACACACACACACACACCTGCTCCTCTCTCTGTTCGTTAACATGAATATTTATAACCTGGAGGGGGTGGGGAGCTCTTATGTAAACTCTATGATTGACAGGCCCCAACAGCCAATCGGCTTGCACACAGTCTCTCCTCCTCATGAATATTCAGCAGCAGCTGCTGGACACAAAGAGGCTCAGCTGGTGATGGACCAAACCGCTCATTTCTCTTTCATTTAACCCTTTAACTCTCAGTCTCAACACATCAACAAACTGCTCCTCAGACAGCGGCCTTCACTTCAGACTGTCGTGACATTATTTAATTCAGTATTTAATTCAAAATCAGTCTTTCATCTTCAAGTTGTAAATATTTATCCAACAAGTTCCTCTAGAATTCAATCAGCTGATCTCTCGTGCGACATCGCTGCTGTTATCATGACAGAGTCTCGACCGTGTCATCGACCCTCATGATGAGTTCGTTCAACACAAGAACCAAACAAAGTGTAATAACATAAGAACTGGACGAGGTTTGGCTTTTACTTCAACAAGTAAATAAAATACTTTTTTTTAACCTTTACACAAGATCTTTCCCTCAGTTATTTTAACCTAAATATAAAACTCGTAGAAAATCTGAAGGTTCACCTGTATTTACCTGTGAGTAAACCTTGAAATTTAATCATGGTCTTGGTCTTTATTTATCCACATATGTAGTTAATGTCTTTCTACTCAAAGGTATTAAATAACCCTGAATCATTACTCACTGGTGTTTTATCTGACGTCTCCCTCCGTCATTACACAGCTTTTACTGCTTTTTCTCTCATTCATTTTATTTTTGTATCTTTACAGTCGAACTTTCTGCAGCTGAACCTCCTGTATGTTTGTACTGAGCTTCTCTGTTGTGTTGTACTCAGGTCAATGATGGAGCTGGTGTCAGTTTACAGTAACATATTGCAGACTGCTCCTCCAGGAGGAGGAGGAGGAGGAGGAAGATGCTGATGAGTGGAGTCCGTCCGTGTGTGTCGAGTTACGGCCGCTCAGCTGATTGTTGCGGTTGTGAAACTGACGAAACCTGATCAGGTTACTGCACGAACACATAATGACCATGCACACACAGATCAATGAAGGGTCATGTGACTCTATTTGGAATCAATAGTCAGCAGATGTTTACATGTTGATGTTGACACAGACAAACAAACACTTTTACTTCTAAACTGAAGATGCTCAGTGACCGGTCTAACAGTCCATCCTGATTCTCACAGTGACACTAAAACCAAGACGGGACCTTTAACCTTTTCTTTAGGAAAGTGAAAACTGGACAAAAAATCCCCAGTTTTTCTAAAACATCCACTTTCTGAAAACGGCACATTTCAAAATGTCCTCACTTAAAAAAGCCAATTTAGAAAAATCGTAAGACATTTTATTCTATGACATAAAATACATGAGTAAATACCCCGGAGTTGATTTGTTGAATCTTCTTTACGTCTCGGTTGCTAACAAGCCTCTAAATGAGAGACAGAGGTTGATGAGGACGTTTAACGACATCCTCGTGTACAGCTGATACCGACAGTATCAGTCAGTTTAAAACCATGATGACAAACTGCTCCGCTTTGGGATGTAACACAATTATTTTTGTTTTTATTCTGTTTTACGTTTACTCTCATAGGCGATGATCTTTGAGATTTAAATAAACGTTGAGTGAAAAAATACTTGATATTAAAAGACAGATCAGGATCATCAGGACGTCCCTACTTTTAAATGATCTGTACTTTCTCCTCCTTTAGTTATGAATTATAATGGCAGTTTTAGGCCTCCACAGTCCATCCATTCATATCTTTAACAAAAGAATGTGTGTCATTATTATTTTATATTATTATTTTTAGCTAAACTGTAACATAGAGCTAAAAATGATTAATAATAAAATAAATAATAATAAATAAAATAATAAAATTTGTAACAAGCTAACATTAGGCGCTTGACCATAACTTAAGGCTAAAGTTAGAAACATGAGTGTTCATTTGTAGATACTTGACACAATCTAATTAAGAAACTGACAGTACTAAAGTAAAGTTTATTAAACAAGCTAGCTAGTCAGCATCTGCTAATTACACTCACCTGTGTCTCAGTTTCCTTGTACAGAAGCCACTGATGGAGGGAGGCAGGAAGACAAGGTGAAGAAATGGTACGGTCCACTTCAGGGGTGTCTAAGCACGTGCATAGGTATATAGATATTCACACATACATGTATAGTAAGTGCTTTTATTTTTTATAGTTATTTTTCTGATGATATTTATACACTTTCACGCTGCTGGATTAATGGAGTATCTTATTTTGACACTGGGATTGATGCTGTTAAATAAAAGGTCTGCGTTACTTTCCCGCCACTGTGGCTTTGAATGAAATGAATGTTTTGTGTCAGAAACTAAACGAGTAACTTCTCTCCCCTGATGATCCGACCCGCTGCCTGTCGTCAGGGATATTTCCATTTCCATCAATTTTACAGCACTGGAAGTTAAAATGTGCATGCAGTTGCGCGCGCCCGCTCTCTATCGGGGGCGCGCAACTGCAGCAGATCAGAGCGGGGGGGGGGGGGGTGTGAATGTTACGAGTCACTTCTCATTCCACTAATTTAGCAGAAGGGGAGGAGAGAGAGAGAGAGAGAGGGAGAGAGGGAGAGAGAGGGAGAGAGAGAGAGAGAGAGAGAGAGAGGGAGAGAGAGAGAGAGAGAGAGAGAGAGAGAGAGAGAGAGAGAGAGAGAGAGAGAGAGAGAGAGAGAGAGAGAGAGAGAGAGAGAGAGAGAGAGAGAGAGAGAGCTCGGCTGTGTGTTGCTGAGCCGGGGGACCGTCGGAGCCTCTGCAGTATCTGACCTGAAAAAAACACAACCCGCCACCGCTCCTGCCGCTGCTCAGAAAACCCACGACACGCGAACGCACCGGGCCGGGCGGGTTCTCCTCCTCCAGGTGTGTGAGGAGGAAGAGAAGAAAAAAAAATCCTCCAGCGTCGATCCGCCGTCATTCGTGTCGGAGATATCACGGAGAAACCAGCCGCCGGTGAAATAACACGGCCCCGGAGTCCCGGTTCAGCTCACGGAGGAACCACCGGGGAGCTGCGGAGGCGCAGGGCCGACAGGGAGAGCTCTGTTTGGGGTTCATATTATCAGGTTCTTTTTCCGCCGACGGATCGGTCGCTCGGCGCCGGAGCTCGGTGTTTACGCGGCGGCTGCAGAGAGAGCAGAGAGCCGGGGCAGAGGACGCGGTGCAGCGGGGAGGAGCGGCCGAGAGCCGCCGCCGCACGGAGCAGGTTTCTGGGGGATTTTTGGCAGGAGGAGGGGGGGGGGGGTCGCGGTGCAGTGATCCGAGAGAGAGAGAGAGAGAAGGACTCTCTACCGCCTACATCCACCACTCACCCCCCCCCCCCCCCCCCCCACCTCCGCCTCCACCAATGGGTTAAAATCGGTTTGTTCCTCCAGAGAAGCCGCGCTGAGCCTCGGAGGGTCCGTCACACCTGCTCACACCTGCCCGCCCCGACCTGCAGGGGCTGTAGGATGTAGGAACCATCTGCCCCCCCCCCGCACCCCCCACCTCTGTCTCCCTGTATCATCATCCTTTAAACACCCCCCACCCCCCACCCCCCCCCCCCCCACCCCACCCAGCGTCCCACCATGCCGGCGGGGATGAAACCGCTGGAGAAGTTCCTGAAGAAGCAGACCACGGCGCTGACCCGGGCCGGAGGCTTCGTCGGCGGGGTGGCGGACAAGGCCAGCGGGGGGACCGGGGCGTCCCGTCGGAGGGCCAGCCTGTCCCGGGTCGTACCGTTCTTCAGGGAGACATCACCTGAGAGCGGCCAGGCTCGGGAGGTGTTCAGGTGAGACATAGGTGGACTTGTCATCCAGCAGCTGATTGGCTAAATCCACTGACTCCATTCTGCCCTTTTATTATTTATTAAGGTTTTATTATCATTAGATATTTACATGTGTGGTCCAGCTTCAGTGTGTTTGAGTTCTACAGAGGTTGTCCATGATTAATGCTGAGCTGAACCAGTTTGTCAATTAACTGATGAACTGATTGGTCACTGACTGAATCACTGACTGTGTCAATGAAACATTTCTAAAGCTAAAATGTCAGAAATGTTCCTGTTCAGTCAGTGAAGAGGAACTGAACCATCTGGACTGTTACAGTTCTTCCTTTAGTGGATGGTTGGGAACATTTCACCAGTTACAGACAGGGACAGTTTCGTTTACGGTTCTACTACTTTAATGATACCACTTATCCATCCGGTACTTTAACGGTTCTTATCGCTACGGTCATTTTTTAAAAGAAAGAAATTAGGAACAGAATGAGCCTTGCTTTATTTTCACTTCTGTACTGATTGACATTAAAGAGAGAGAGAGAGATGAGCAGGAAGATGCATAATTCATAGACGAATGTCTGAATCAGAAACGGAGTTGGTGATGAAAAGAGCGAGAGAACTTTTATATTGCAATAATAAACAGGAAGTCTGTTGTCTTCATTTCTAACGTCGCAGCTGGTCGATGCTCCGGCCTGTAGTTTAATAACAGGCTTCAGCGCCTTCGTAGTTCCAGAGACACAGCTGCTGTTAGAGCAGAAGAAGAAGACTTCCTTTCTCCTTCTTCATAGACTAAATGTTTTCAGGAGAAAGTTTTACATCTGAGAAAAGGACGTATTTAACCCCAGTGAGAGAATCACGTAGGTTTGAGAAAGAGAAAAGGAAAAGACTAGAAATGTATAAACACACGTGTCCGACAGACAACACGGGTTCAGTGAATGTCTCCCATCGCAGCGTCTCGGGAGACAGCGCCCCTACAGGCGGCAGGCGTAACGAACCTGTTGTTATGGTTACCATAATAAAGACTCGACTGTACCGACAGCGCTGTACCGATTGTCGCCGTGGTTACTATAATAACCGGTTAGGTTCAGGAAAAGATGCTGGTTTGGGTTAGAATAAGTTCTTCCTAAACATTAGACGATCTCTGTTGTCATGGTTACAGTAATAACGACAAATGGTCATGGGTAATAGAAACACCATGGGAATCGAACACACGGCTCTCCTGTCACATCCACCACCTCCTCCTCCTGACCTGGACTCTGTCTCTTTACACTGCGTCACCGACACTTTCCCTTCGCTCATGTCGCCTAGCAACAGAAGCTAACGATGATGTCATAACAACCTGCTGACAGACGACCTTTAACCATAACTTAGTAAATTTATTAAAACGTGTTTTTTCATTGTGTTTACTTCATTAACTTTCTCTGTCCATTCCTCTGTTTGGGGGGGGGGGGGGGGGGGGTCAGGAAGCAGCCAGTCACTTGTATTATTATATATATTATTATTATTTCATTCACCAACTTCACGCGTCACTCAGTAAATTTCATCAGCAACTGAGGGAATATTTTCTGGATAAATCCTGATGAAATATTTGAACACTTTGACCCCTGCAGCCCCGACAGTGAGGACCCCCCCTCCTGGCCCTCAGCTACTGGGACCGGTCTGGTGACGGTGCCCAGCAGCGCTAACGGCTCCGGCTCCGGTTCCGGTTCTGGTTCTGGTTCTGGAGGAGGAGACGTCCGCAGTCCGTCTCTGTCCAGTGACGAGCAGAGCTCTGAGGCCAGCCTGATCACAGAGACCGGAGGAGGAGGAGGAGGAGGAGGAGGAGGCGGGACTCCTCTTCACCCTGACACTCCAGACAACCTGACCCTCGCCGTGCTGGACAGCGTGGCGGGAAAACGTTACGGACACTGTACAGGTAAGACAGGAAGCTCCCTCCCTCTGCTCCTCCCACCGATCCAGATGCCAGTCTGGACCCACAGCTGGTCACCGTCCAGCTGCTGCTTAGCTCATCCATCAATCACCAGTAACATGAGGTCACTTCTGCCTAATTAATACTTAATTATTTATTGATTCTCAGTCTGGACCTTCATTGTTGTCAGTAACGTTGGGTTTTGGACATTTGAAGACGTGTCCTCGGGCTTCGGTCCATTTTATGAACCAAACAAATAATAGATTAATTTAGAAGATAATTAGCAGATTAATGAGACGTGAGAATCACTGAGAGTCGAGGACTGAAGACTGACGTGTCAGGACTCGAGTCCAGAACCTCGACGGTTTCTGATTCAGCCTGTTTTCATTTTACAGTTCATATCATACAGACTGTTCCTGCAGCCTGTGTGTGTGTGTGTGTGTGTGTGTGTGTGTGTGTGTGTGTGTGTGTGTGTGTGTGTGTGTGTGTGTGTGTGTGTGAGAGAGATCCAGCGGTTACATAATCGCTGCCGTCCTCTTTCAGAAACGCAGCCTGCTTATTACAGCTGAAGTGGGTGTGCATGCATGCGTGTACGTATGTGTTCCTGCAGGAATGTCTCCCTGCATGCCTCTCTGTGTGTGTGTGTGTGTGTGTGTGTGTGTGTGTGTGTGTTGTGTGTGTGTGTGTGTGTGTGTGTGTGTTTCTCCACATCTTCATGTTTGTGTTTTCAGAAACATAAAAAATCAACAATGAAATATTGGATTTGAAAATGGTAAAACATTACATCACAGTTATTGAAAAATATTAAAATGTAAATACATGAATTTAACGCTCCTCCAGTGTAAAGGTCTGTGTCCATGTGT
>NC_079380.1:24804959-24812459 GCF_021018895.1 Seriola aureovittata
GCATGGGCGTCCAGATATGTCCACGTGTCCTTGGATCGTCTGTCTGTCCCGAGTCTCAGCGTCTCTCTGGTTATTGACGGCTTCATTTTATTTAATGTCTCTTCCTCAGTCACTCTGGGTCGGCCTCAGTTTATCTGCCAGGAAACACAGTTCGGTTCGTTTGGTCTTGTAGCTGCAGGTTTGTCTTTTCTGAGACACTGTCTCTGTCGCTGTGGCTTCATGTCTTCGCCCCACCTTCCCCCGTCTGTCCCTGCGTCTGTTTAACACTGTGGTCCAGAGGAAGGAAAGGGAAGGTCCCTCCCATGGGTGGAAACACCACTCTGCCTGTCCGGTGGAAACAGTGGAGGGTGTAATGGCCGTTGTGTTTTCATGTAGTGGTTGTAGTGAACTGTGCAGCCTGTAGGGGGCGTTAGCAGGACTAAACCTGTTGGTTTTGTCAGAGCAGAAGTTTCCAGTGAAATATTTAGTCTGAGCATCAACAAACAACAAACGCTGTGGCTGCAGTGACACGAACACACTGTTCATTACAACTGTGTGTGGTTTAATTAAAGCCAGTGAATCAGAGAAGACTATCACCTGTGGACAGGTAGGACAGGTGTTACACATACACCACCAATACTAAACCAAACCCACTTCAGATCAATACAGGTTAACAACAGCTGACTCCATCACAGTTGGTTCTGCTGCGTCATTAAAGATGCAAATGGATCCGTGTTTTCTTTTCCTCCGCAGTGACAGTGATGGTCGTCCACTCTCATACTCACCCACACGGAGAGAGAGATAAAGAGCCGAGAGCTGGAGGGAGGAGGAAGTAGAGCAGAGAGGGATGGGGGCGGGAGAGAGACATGCTCGTCTTCATCTTCCTCTGCTGGTTTATGTGGAGATCACCTCTCCTCCTCTTCATCTCCTCCTTTAAAGAAGGAGGAATGAAAACGTTCACATTTTGTCTGATTGGACAAATTTAATGTAACGATGTTATTACAGATGTTATGTTGTAAATTCTGATCTTTAACATCAGTGGCAGGTTGTGTCTGTTTCTAAGAGTCATAAGTCAGTCGATCCATCGTGAGCAAACAGAACAGAGACAGAACCTTCAGGATCCAAATGATCCAGTGACACTTGTCTGCACATCTGTGGCTGGAACTGAGAACAGATCCTTTAATGGATGATAATAAACACAGACGCCACAATAATTCACACAGCACAGAGTATGAGTGAAAACATCAGATAACACAAACACAAATACAATTTGATTTACTTCATAAATTAAAGCGCAACACAAAGTCCACAGCTTAAATTACGTCTTTAAAATGCCTTAAAATCTGAAAACAAAACAGGAAATATTTTGTGTTTTTACAGCAGTCATCAAAATAGTTGCATTTTGTTTTGTTTTGCATCAGCAGTGAATATTTTTTAGGCATTACTGAGACTCATCACTGATCTTCATCCAGCTTCATCCCTGCAGAGTCCAAGGAAAACCGTTTCTTCATTTTTAATCCTGGCGCCCTCGTCAGGCCGCGGCAGGAACTGCATCCATCACTGCGTCAGGAAGAAAAGGATGGTGTGTGTGTGTGTGTGTGTGTGTGTGTGTGTGTGAGATATGTGGGTCATCATGGCGGCGTCTCTGACTCTGCTGCTCTGAGGCTGAAACATTCAAACCGGGCTGATCTCAGAAGAATTTATAAATCAGACTTTAAAGATAAAAAAATCCAGACTCCGTTCTTCATGGATCCTCCAGATGTTGAAACGTTCCTCTTAGACTCCATGTTCCCATGATGCATCACATCAGTCTCCTGTTTCTACGACTGGATCCAGGTCTGGAGACTGTGAAACCAGTTTGTGACATGGAGGAGCCGTTAGAAGAACAAATCTCATGATCGTACTCATGATTGGCTGATTGGAAAACTGCACCAATAAGCATGAAACATGAATGTTGTCATGTAGATGTGTTCAGGCCGGGACTCAGTCAGTTTGAACAATGTGTCCTGGAGTTATAAGGATTTTCATGACGAATCATTGAAGTTTGCCGTGCCGCCACGGGCGCATCGTTCAACGAAAACTAAAAACTTTTGCAATTTAACATCGTAAAGGTCTTAAGATGCAACTGACTGAATATGATGAAGATCTGATCGATTCTGTAGGAAGACTTTGTTCAAGTACGTGACCCTTGAGTTGCAGAAACAGTGCCAATATTGTAAATTCAATTCAAAATGGCTGACTTCCTGTTGGGTTTAGACTCTGGCTGCAAGAGGCGTTTTTGTAAGTCTCGGTATGTTTCATGTGTGTAGAGATTTTCATACATGTAGGGGAAACGCCTCTTTCAGTGAGTGAGGACAAAACAACAAATATCTCCTTAACTCCAACTTTCTCAGATTCAGTCTGGAGATGGAGGGGAGGGGGAGAGAGAGGGGAGGCAGGGAGGGGGAGGCTGAGAGGAGAGATGGAGGAAGAGGAGGAGAGATGGAGGGAGAAACAGAAGGAGGGCTGGACGCAGCAGAGAGGAAGCAGGCGGTGCTGAACGTGGCGTTTAGATACCTGGACACCTACAGAGAGCTGCTGCAGGAGGAGGGGGAGCGCAGCAACAGCTTCCCAAAGGTAACACACACACACACACACACACACACGCACGCACACACACGCACACACGCACACACACACACACACACACACACACACACACACTCGCACGTTATTACAGTGTGTGAACCTGAGTGAACAGGATCATCACGGAAACCAGCCAGAAAGTGAAAGAAAAACAGTGGAATTTCCTTTTTGCTGTCTCGTCAGCTCTGACACACACACACGCACGCACGCACGCACGCAAACACACGCACACACACACATGCACGCACGCACACACACACACACACTCTATAATAACCATAATAATAATACATATACAGATGATAACACTTGCAGGGTGTGAACTGTTGTTTTTGGTGTCTGGTTGCCAGGGTGATCTGGGGTTGTCGCGGCAGCAGAAGTGACTCAGCTCTAGAGACACACTTTTACAATCACATGTATTTATAGTGTTCTGCGTGTGCGCGCGTACGTGCACGTGTGTTTGTAGGAGCTGTACCTGTGTGCGGTCCAGGAGTTGAGCCGGTTCCCTGAGCTGGTGGAGGACGTCCTCAAACTGCAGAGATGGACTGAGATCTTACACTGCCCGTGAGACAATAACACAACAACACAATTAATACACACAGTGATACACAGACACACACATGCACACGCTCCCCATACTGAATCCTTATTAGACATGTCCTCACAATGTAGATAAGTCCTCACAGTGTATACATGTCCTCACTATGTAGCCATGTCCTCACAGTGTAGCCATGTCCTCACAATGTAGACATGTCCTCACAGTGTAGATAAGTCCTCACAGTGTATACATGTCCTCACTATGTAGCCATGTCCTCACAATGTAGCCATGTCCTCACAATGTAGATAAGTCCTCACAGTGTAGACATGTCCTCACTATGTAGCCATGTCCTCACAATGTAGCCATGTCCTCACAATGTAGCCATGTCCTCACAGTGTAGACATGTCCTCAGTGTAGACATGTCCTCAGTGTAGACATGTCCTCAGTGTAGACATGTCCTCACAGTGTAGACATGTCCTCAGTGTAGACATGTCCTCAGTGTAGACATGTCCTCAGTGTAGACATGTCCTCACAATGTAGACATGACCTCACAGTGTAGACATGTTCTCAGTGTGGACATGTCCTAACAGTGTAGACATGTCCTCACTATGTAGACATGACCTCAGTGTAGCCATGTCCTCACAATGTAGCCATGTTCTCACAGTGTAGACATGTCCTCAGTGTAGACATGTCCTCACTATGTAGCCATGTCCTCACTATGTAGCCATGTCCTCAGTGTAGCCATGTCCTCACAATGTAGCCATGTTCTCACAGTGTAGACATGTCCTCAGTGTAGACATGTCCTCAGTGTAGACATGTCCTCAGTGTAGACATGTCCTCACAATGTAGACATGTCAGTGTAGACATGTCCTCACAATGTAGCCATGTCCTCACAGTGTAGACATGTCCTCAGTGTAGACATGTCCTCACAATGTAGACATGTCAGTGTAGACATGTCCTCACTATGTAGCCATGTCCTCACAATGTAGACATGTCCTCACAATGTAGACATGTCAGTGTAGACATGTCCTCACTATGTAGCCATGTCCTCACAATGTAGACATGTCCTCACAATGTAGACATGTCAGTGTAGACATGTCCTCACTATGTAGACATGTCCTCACAGTGTAGACATGTCCTCACAGTGTAGACATGTCCTCACAGTGTATACCTCACCATGTTATTCTTATTCTTATTGTATAGAATTATAATAATTATACTGAAAGTACCTACTACTAACAATATTAATAATGATGATAATAAAAATAATTTATGCTATTTAATCATTTAAATTGAGTTTTCATTGTGTGGAGTCAAGCAACCAGAAAATTTGTTTTAATTCTTCTGTGTGTGTGTGTGTGTGTGTGTGTGTGTGTGTGTGTGTGTGTGTGTGTGTGTGTTCAGCTCTGAAGAGGAGAAGGAGAGCAGGAAGAAGCAGGTTCGCCCTCTGTTCAGACACTTCAGACGCATTGACGCCTGTCTGCAGCCCAGAGAGGCCTTCAGAGGCTCCGATGAGAGTATGACACACACACACACACACACACACACACACACACACACACACACACACAACACACACACACACGTGCAGGGACTGAAATACAAAAGCTAGACTACACTGTCTAATCTATAAAGCTGTACACACAGTTGAAATGCAAACACACCTGCAGTCTGTGGTCAGGATATACAAATCACAAACTGCCTGACACACCCAGGACACACACACACACACACACACACACACACACACACACACACACACACACACACACACACACACACACACACACATTGCCTTCACTATAGTTGTGAGGACATTCATTGACATATTGCATTCCCTCAGCCCTAACCCTAAACCTGGTTCTAACCTGAACCTTAAAACCAAATCTGAACAAACAGCGCTTTCAAATTCTGAGGATCAGCCAAATGTCCTCACAGTGTAGACATGTCCTGACAGTGTAGACATGTCCTCACAGTGTAGACCTGTCCTCACAGTGTAGACATGTCCTCACAGTGTAGACCTGTCCTCACAGTGTAGACCTGTCCTCACAGTGTAGACCTGTCCTCACAGTGTAGACCTGTCCTCACAGTGTAGACATGTCCTCACAGTGTAGACCTGTCCTCACAGTGTAGACCTGTCCTCACAGTGTAGACCTGTCCTCACAGTGTAGACATGACCTCACAGTGTAGACCTGTCCTCACAGTGTAGACCTGTCCTCACAGTGTAGACATGTCCTCACAGTGTAGACCTGTCCTCACAGTGTAGACCTGTCCTCACAGTGTAGACCTGTCCTCACAGTGTAGACATGACCTCACAGTGTAGACATGTCCTCACAGTGTAGACATGTCCTCACAGTGTAGACATGTCCTCACAGTGTAGACCTGTCCTCACAGTGTAGACATGTCCTCACAGTGTAGACCTGTCCTCACAGTGTAGACATGTCCTCACAGTGTAGACCTGTCCTCACAGTGTAGACCTGTCCTCACAGTGTAGACCTGTCCTCACAGTGTAGACATGTCCTCACAGTGTAGACATGACCTCACAGTGTAGACCTGTCCTCACAGTGTAGACCTGTCCTCACAGTGTAGACCTGTCCTCACAGTGTAGACATGTCCTCACAGTGTAGACATGTCCTCACAGTGTAGACATGACCTCACAGTGTAGACATGACCTCACAGTGTAGACATGTATACTAACAGTTTTTGGTGTTGTGGTGCTAAGCTAGGCTAACCTGGACTCACCTCTGCACTGGACACTCAGAGATGAAACTGATATCCATCTTCTTGTCCGTAAACAGTTCGTTTAAGGTGCAGTTCCACAGACGGTCACCAGGGGTCAGAATATCCCAGAACATTGACTTCTGTGTAAAAACATTCCAACTTTTCAAAGCAACATCTGTTTGTCTGTCTCCAGTCTTCTGCCGGGTCTACACTCCGGATCATTCCTACGTCACCATCAGGAGTCGCCTGTCCTGTCGGGTCGGAGAGATTCTGGCTCTGGTCCGAGAGAAGCTCCAGTACAGTGAAGACCAACCAGTTCTGCCTGGGAACCTCATACTGGTGGCCGTCACATCAGCCGGAGGTCAGGACACAGAGCCGTTAACGTGACCTTAATCAGTCTGTGGACATGTTGTCCTGATGTGTTTGATTGGATTTGATCTGTTTTTATATTTAAATTGTGATTTTGAAAAAGTTCCACTTGAAAGTTAAGTTATAAGATGAGTTATATTAGGATATGTTTTTAACTCTGTATAGACACACACAGAGTTTTAATGAAAATAACAATTTAAATCAAAATATTGGTCAAAAAACTTAAACAGATGCAGCATGTCCCTCAAAGTGTTCAGCCATGTTTCTAAATGCATCTGATCATATCTTTGTACAGTGTGTGTTTTAATTGGCTGTTGATAGAGACCTGAAATCTCCATGTTTGCCTGTTGTCTGGATGAAGTCGGTTTAATCTCCAACTCTACAACATTGACTGCATCAGTACAAAAACATGAACGCTGTTGTTTTTATTCACTGTCGATACAACAGCTTCCTCAGGCTTTTAATGTGAAACACCTGCAGGAAGTGATGTATTTCCTCGACGTTAGAGCAACAGTGAGGGCAAAGCAGAAGCAAAACAAATGATAACGAATTTTTATATATTGAATTGTATATTGTTTTTTATTAACGTCTCACATTTGAACGTAACATTTATTTAATGAATCATTGATAAATGTTTCCGCGTGTTCAGAGAAAGCCGTGTTTCGTCCCAGCGATGAAGCCGTGTTCACCACACTGGGAGTCAACACTCACCTGTTCACCTGTGAACCCTCCGAACTGGACTCACTGGTGAGGAACTGATTGATCCATTGGTTTATCGATTGATTGATTGATTGATTGATTGACCATAGAGCAGATACAGCCAAGAAAATAAAATGTTTTCCTTTTGAATTAAATAATGGAATGAGAGGATCATTTATCAATATAAACATCAGGATACATTCACTGACTTCACGTTTTCATAAAAGAGCAAAACAGAAACTGAATTTATTGACATTAAGACGATACAATAATGTTGTTTGTGAAAAGGTGGAATTATATAAAAATGCATCTCAGCACAAGTTACAGTGGAACAGATGTAAGTGAGGTGTTTGTTGTTGAAGGGGGCGGGGGTGCACTGAGTCGCCCCCTGGAGGCCTGGAGGGTGATGACGGCCTGACAGGAAGCAGCCTGGTGTTTCTCTCCGTGTTGTGTTATTAACATATTATAACAGAGACAAACCGTGTGTGTTATAATCTGATGATGGCGTTCCCCCAGCTTCCTCTTCCTGAGGAGATCCACTGGACGCCAGGGGACAGCAAACTGCACGA